>NW_026731795.1:437500-517500 GCF_028476545.2 Physella acuta
AATAAAGTAATTAAGGCCTGAAATACTTTAGTATAGAAATGTATTATTTGAATAGATGAATCTAGAATATCTAGATCTAGAATCCAAATAAATAAAATAAATTTTATGAGTTTAGGCCGGAAAAATTGTATTGTATACATTTCATAGTGTACGTAGATCTAAATCAAATTTGAATGAAATAGTTCATTTCTTTTCATTCTAAACACGGCAGATGACGTCATTAGTTAATGTATAAGCAATAGTGACGTCACAGTTTTATGCGTTCTTTTTCACATATATTAATGCTTTTCCGGTTGCATAAATAATACTGTTTCTCTACATTCGAATACGCCTTTAATTTTTATTTTTCTTCTTTAACTAAAATTGTGGTTATACATTTAAAACATCTAACATATTATTTTCAACAAAAGTCCGTAAAAAGTTCTTCATATATCGCTGCCGATTCTGACGTGATGTCCGGCGAAAATATTTTGCGGACAGACAGAGAGAGAGAGAGAGAGATGTGCGAACGTGGGGATTTATATATTAGGATATATTAGTAGCCTGCTTAACTAAATTTTAAATTAATTTATTTCCTTATCTAATAACTTAACCCATTTTATTGCAAAGTAGCCTATATCCACCCTGAGACATGGCTGCTATAGAAGATGCACAGATGTAATTATGGGACTGAGTACTGATAAGAGTGTTGGTACATAGCATGATGTATATTTTTAAGTTATAGATTTGACTGTGCTGCTATTATTATACTAAGTTAGATTTTCTGCGTTGGGGTAGGGGGGGAGGACTTCTTAGGATCTTATTATACAATAAAAAATTATACATTAATATTTGTGTGTATTTTGAAAGGAGCGAAAATTCATTTATATAATCTGTTTTATAAGTAATTTAGTGTAATACAACGTGCTACACCAAGATGCATTTTCTTGATATAGTTACTAAAAGATATATAATGAAGAGTACGGTATTTAAAATTGCGTCGTTCATAACTTTTAAACGTAAATAATGATTAAACTAATATGCTCAAATTTTAAAAGTCTTTTTCAGCAACACCTGATTGTCAGCAAACATGACAAAAGCAGAGATATTACCAACTTTAATCCTATTATTTTTAAGTTATGAAGGTTGGAAATTGTATTACCTTTACAATATTAATAACAGTAGCCCAATTTCTAAATTTATATCATTAATATTTGTCCTCATGGAATTTATACATACAAATGAATACAGTATTATTCTTTTATAGTAAATAACAAGTTTAATTATAATATTTAATATAATTATAATATTTATAGTAATACATTCATCTTTTAAATGAAGTAATTTTACTTGCCAATACAACTAAAATTTAAAAATCTAATTTTGAACAGGAATATTTTCCTGCGACCCAGCCGAGGAAGAGAAACCTTATACACTTGAATACACCATAACAAAATTTCCAGCCGACATAAAAATGTTAATGTTGATGAAAGACGACATGCTCATGGCCGAGTGTCCGGTGGAGTCCTCTGTAGCTTGTGTTACAAATGACATCAGTTGGTTCACAGCAAGTGTTACAAAACAAAATGACGACAGTGTAAAGTTTGCACTGAACATCCCCAATCCATCAAGGCAAACACTGAGTAATGCGAAGGGTCAGTGGAAACTAAAAACGCATTCCTCAGACCTTAAGGTGCAGGTATTTTACAACTGTCATTTACAAATCTACGGTAAGTGTACCATAATAGTGGTATTTATTGGCAACTATTATTTATCTTATAAGTATATAGATGTGTAATAGAAGTATAACGTTTAAACAAAACAATATAATACAATATTTAATATAACAGCAAAACCTAAAAATGTTCAATGCGAGACAAGCTTGTCAAAAGACGGAGATTTTATTGTCAGTTGCACAGGATCCCAAGTATACCCGGAAGCTATGGTTAGTAAAGTGTGTTTATAGCCTTAAATTATATTAGAGTAATAAAAAAGTCCCTTAACAATCTTCGTTCTCGCATCGTTATATTAAACTCCACATTTTAACATGAACGTAGTATAACATAATTTTTAATTGAATGTTTATTTTTCAAAAGTATTCTAACTTTTTAAAAAATTTTTGGGTAAAACAATAATGTCGTTTTAGTGCTTAACAACAGATAATAGCATGTTAAAAATTAATTGTGTGTTCTTATGTGTTAAAGCTAAGTTATAAATTTACAGAATCAAATATATGTACTGCAGTGTTTTCTGATTCATTATTATCGAATTTATAGAGCATATTATTATGTGTTGCTGCACCTTAGAATGTTGCTTATCTTATACTTCTTATGTCATTTTTAAAGAAATAATTAGTGATGATATTTAAAAATCATAGTAATGTAAATATTATTATAATTGAGATTTTATTTAAGAAACAAGTACATCCAAAATTAGAGAAATATTAAAAAATAAACTTTATTTTACTACAGTTGATGATACATAGGCCAGATTTGCAGCCACTCGCATTGTCATGCAGCAACAAAAGAATTCAAGAAGATCCTTTATATTACACAGCAAACTGTAACGTTAAACTTGAGAAACGAAAATTGCACTTGCAAATCGATGATTTTATCTTCAACATGTACCCCAGTGTCATTGGATTTCAAAATGTGCACCAGTTTGGCGTTAATGTGTCGGCATCCTTAAACATTGGTAATAAAAATATGTTTTAATTATCTTACGTTTCAGACTGTTAATCCACATTCATGTCCTTAGTTTATATTGTGAAAAATAATACTTTAAAATTTCTTTTTCAAGCATCAATATCATCTATATTGTTATACTTAAATCATAGACGTTTTTTATTCTTTCAACCATAAAAATAATGTTATTGTTTCCAATATATCTAGAGCCATCGACTGTGGTAGCAAAAGTCTGCAAGCTGACACAGGATACGATTACCTGCAGTTGTAAGAGACTAGATTCTAGTAACGGCGGGTCCGTGGTAAGATGGTACAGGAACAACACTCTTTTAGACAGCAGAGCGGCAGATTATGTGGGAAACATCAACGGTAATGAATTCTGTGAACAATATATGTTATTCAACTTCACTTTCTCGTATACCGTCTACAACAACAAGCGTTTTAACAAAGGGAAACACTAAACTGTTATTGAAGAGAAAAGAGAACGTGCAAAAGTTGCAAGTTTAACACTAACTTCAATTTAAATCAATAGAACTTATATTAACGTGTTCAATCAGTCTGGACCAAAATGATAACAGTTTAGACTAAATGACGGGTTAGTAGGCTCACCTATTCACCCTCCTTGCGCACGTCTTTGCACAATTACAAACAGTAAAGTGTTATGTATTCTATGTATGGTAAGCAAAAAATAAAAGATAAGATAGAATAAGACAGTGGAGATTAACTATTGATTACATTTTGTTATACAGAATAATAGTTCCATAGGTTTTTTTTCAATTTCAAGGTGAACGATAAATATACATCCGACGAATTTTGGTTTTTAAAAATATTGTTGTTTTGTAAAAGAAATTTCCAAACATATCTTTTTGAAATAACACAATACAAAATATTAATGACACAACATTATTTAACACTGTTGCTTATTTAATTTTAATTTAAAACTTAATATGAAAACGTATCTTCACCAGACTCTAATACTGAAATCGCTTGCAAAATTGAAGGTTCTGAGAATGTTGAAACAGAAAGTAAGTTTTTTATATTAAAATAAAATTTATCACATACCAATAACACAATTTGACTAGTTAACAAAGTTAGAAATTATCAAATTAAATTCCAACTTTTCAACAAACATAATTATTACACGCTCATTGCTAGATGATTATTTTTTATCAATACGTTTTCCAAATAATACAAATTACTGAAAAATACATAATTTTACAAGATAAAAATAATCTGCCAACCTAGGATGTAACTTTTGTTAAGATGATTTATATGATGGTAATTTTATTTGCAGGCTGTGCTGGGAGTGATGCGTTTATCGCCCCACTTGTGTTTCTTCTTATCGCCATTGTAGTGATTTTGGTGCTGTGTATATTGTACGTCAAATCTTGTGAGTTACCAGAAGTTTTAACTAGATACTTGTTTTATATTATGCAATTTTATATATTACCAAAAAAAATTATAGTACTGTTTAAAGTTTATTTTTGTTTAATTTGAATAAGCTTTTATTACTAAAAATACTTATATTATAATGTACTTACGATTAAAAGGCACACCGGTGAAAGATACACTGAAGAGGACGTTTTGTAAGTAAGTGTAAACTACTACTTTAAATGATTCTAAAAATTCAATTACTGTGCAGCATACGAGTTTTAACAGTTGTACCTTTTATTTTATCAACTTAGAAATATATGCCAATTTTATTTTATCTCACAGGAAAACAAATCAGGAAACCAGTAAGTGTTCATGCATTATTTCTTTTATATTGTAATCGCCAAAAGAAAAGTAAACTAGCAATTTAGAAGTCAAAAGTCAATATCTAATAGAATTGTTTAAACCGTTAGTGTAAAAATGTTAATTTATTCCTCATCTCATTTGTAACAGAGACTTTACTCTCATATTTTTTAGGGCGAATAAACGATATTTAATATTTTAGTGCAATAACTATTCTTTAAAACATAATATCGAACGTATTTTCTTTAAATCTTTGCAGCTGTTAATCTGGAAGCTTCGAATGAGAATGAAAGTAACCAGCAATTATTAGAAGCAACGTAAGTTAAAATAGTAAGGGTTAAAGACACACATACAAACAAACATGAGTATATTTATTATATATTAAAAATGAGTGACGTTTATCAATTTTTTCTTATCATTTTAATTTAGAATAATGTTGTTTGAAATCGGTTGGTTTGAAATTATAATGACAAAATCATTGCATTCTCATAGTTGTCACTAGATTCTCAGAGAAGTATATTTTATTTACATGACTTTGAGAACAGTCGTTTGAAACAATGTTTTCAATTATTTATGCTATGTTATTATCATAAAACATAATGTATAACTGTATTTTTTTAATGACCTAACATTGCATTATTTTTTTTAATAGAACACACACAGAACAAGGTAAGGTATAATTTGCGTTTTAAAACTGACATTGAGATTTGTTTCATTTATTATTCACTTATTTTGTATAGTACATAATTTTATATATTCACCAGATAAAACGAAAATATATGCATCATGAGTTACTTAGATTATCAATAGGGCTTGTAAGCAGGTCACCAACTTCTTGTTTTCATACTTGCCAGCTGGTATTTTTCAAATCAAATGTTAACATTTTATTAAGTCGGTAACAAAAGATACTTCCACTATTGTAAAATCCTTCAAAATAAGGAACAATAGTAGTGGTTGACAACAAGATATAGGCTAGCTTAAAGAAAAATATAGAATAAGTTAAGGTATGATTTTTAAATAAGCGTCCGATTGTTTATAATTTTACAAATACCAAAAACGTTGTCCTAAACGCAGTTACAATTTAATATTATATTATAAATTAACTTGGGATACCGATACATATTTTGATTCTATTAATAGTGAAATATTTGTATCTGTTATATGTTGCACTATTTAAACGAGGCCTATAAATAAATAACCGCCATGTTTTTTTTTTGTTTTTTTTTTTGGGATTTTTTGCTATCAATGGAAATTAAAGTGGCCTGCAAGTTTTCAAATTTTAAATTTTAGGTATGAGAGACGGAGGCTTACAAGCTATATTGTTTACATAATTTAATGAATCTGTAATTTAGTTACAGCAGAGTCAACTTCTTCTAACGCAGAGCAATTACTGCTTTTGGCCAGGTAGTAAAATTGAATTCATTAAGTTTTGTTTTTAAAACTTTTTCCCAGCTATAGTAATACTTAAATAAAATTGATATTTACATTACGTGGTATCTTAATATATGGATATGACTTACGGCATTATTTTCTTGTTTTAGTTACTATATTGTCCATAATGTTACGCATCATTGGTTAAACAATCTATTTCAAAACTAAGATTTTGTTTTAAATTACGGTTATTTCACGGTAGAAAAAAATAATTTTCATGAACGAATTTAAGTAACTCAAGTATTTTCAAGTTTTTGCTGTGTTTCAGGATCAAATATGAAGAAAACCGATGTAAAATTAAAAGGGAAGTGTTACTGGTAGGAACAAAGGAAAGTAATAAGGATTTGTTTAAAGCAGCAATACTTAATCAACTACACAAAAACGACGGAGTTGACTCTAAGGAAGGTGTTAACACGATACCGAATGAGGACGATAAATACAGTTCTATTTTTTTTCAGGAATGTGACATCCATTTTTATCAACGTAACGATTTTGTTGTAAAAATTATCGATGGGCCGATTTTTCATAAAAGTAACACGCACAAATTTATTGAAGATATAAAATCATGTCTTGCTCTATCTTACACAGGCTACAATGCTATAATCATTGTCTTTACAAAAGAAAAATCAGAGAGAGTAAATAGTATAATTGAAATATTGCATGATAACTTTGGAATAGATATGAACTGCTTTATTTTTGTTGATACTAATGGAGAGTTACATAAGGAAAAGCCAAGTAAAAGTTATAAACAAATTGAAGACATCTGCAGAAGGAGAATAGTTAAAATAAATGTCCATCAAGCAGATGCTAATAGGGGCGATTTTTTCTCTAACATAGATCCGATGGAACAAAATTTCACGAAACATCTTTTGAAAATAAGCACACACAGAGAGGAACAATACAAAGACAATCAAGAAATTTTAAAAGATATATCTTTGTTTATGAATATTGTTTTAGACGGGAGTCGCAAAGCACAATTTGACATAGGCATTAGATTGGATCTTCTTGAAACTTTTTGGGGAAAATATAAAGAAAAGGTAAACAATCATGAAGAAACCACAACTGAAAGCGTTGATAAAACAGAAGTCGGAAGAAGGAAAAAGCAAGATCAACTGGAAGTCCTATTGACAAATGATGACATTTGTGAAGACATCAACTACCTAATCGGATGTTTCCGTCACGTTTATTTCGTTGCTCAACCAATTGAAAGGAATCAAGACTTTCTTTTAAATCATGTTGTTAAAAGTTTTCAAAGGTTGCGTATATTCTACATAAAGTCAATGATACAAACAAAAGACGATTGTTTTGACAGCAACTTAATACACAAGCTCTCCGTTATGGAAACAACTAAGAAATAAAATTATAGTGCTTTTAGATAATCAGAATTTATTAATTCTAACTATAATTTTAAATAGATATTATGTCTAGAGTACTTTTTATGCATTTATTGAAACCTGGTCGATGACATCGTTGTTGTCTCACACATTCTCTATTACGAATCCAACTTGGACACTGCAAGGAAAACATAAAACTAGCATGGGAGCCTGCGGTAAGACCATCCATTCTCAACTGTCTACACTTGTTAAGCATGAAAAACTGGTTAGGTTTTTATTTACAAATTACTACTTAACCTATGTTTTTTGGAGGAAAAAAAACAACGTGTACATTTACAGTAAAGTGATGTCACATATTTTAAACTGATGTTTAATAGTAACAAACTAATGGAAGGCTTCTTTATTATTTGTGTAATATCTTTATATGTTACATTTATTTATATCAGGACTTTCTTTTTCATTCTTTAATTTTATGAATGCAATTTTTACAAAAGTAATATTTTTTAAAATGCAATATTCTTTTCATAATCAAAGCGATAATTTCAATGTTTTGTTTGTTTATACAAATGTTGTCTAGAGTATTAATCGAATAGAGATGTTTTTATAAAATTATAACAAAATTGGGATATATAAATTTTAGAATCAATACCCAAACATTTTTACTTTTTCGTAGACAGATTATAGAGAATGTATTGCAATCGTGCACCAAATGTAAATGAGATGTTAACTGTTTTCACCTTTTTAACCCTTACTCTATTGCTTAAGGAATAAAATCTAATCATGCGAACAATCTTTATCTTAGTTGTCACAATATTTTAACTTGTTATAACCTACAGGAGCCATAAAAACTTACTTTTGTAATCATTTCCGTCTATGTGTATGTATGTGTGTTTGTAAACACGATAACTTGACTTCTGTTTCTTTTAGGTTGACGAAATTCTATCAGTGGCGGAACTAGAACAAAAATGTCTCATTAAAATTTAAATTAATTATTTAAACCATTTCCCAATTTAATGCTTAATCTATTGCATGGCAAATTATATCCTTCTTGAAACAAGTCACACAAAAATATTCTTTAACTCGTTTCGACCAATAGCGTAGGCAGGGGTTAGGAGGGGTTATATCCCCCCCCCCTTCCCCCCTCCCCATGGATCTTTCTTTAAAAAATGTTATTGTCATAATACCACTGTAACTTATTTAAATGTATTTCTGAATCAGTATGCATTTATAATTGATTATCTTTAGAACAGTAATCTAAAAACTGACGTTATGTTATCCACCCCCCCCCTTCCATCATTACAACCAGAACTGAGGAGGCCGAAATTGTGAAGAGCAACATTAATGTCACATCCAGGTATACCCTGGGTAATATAATACACCTAAAGTGACAGGAGAGTGGTGAATGATGTTGAACCTTCCCCACACAACCCACTCACACACCCCTTTACTTATATGTTAAGTTCACATCTTGGTCAGTCGGTAAAGCGGTCAAAACTGACTAGTCGTAATTTCCTATCAATCTTTGTAATGTATGTGAAAAACAAAGTAATTATTTTCAAAAAGATTTTAGGATACATCTGGCTGATTTTTCCAATAGGAAAACTGACAGTCAGACTCTAGCCCTCGATGAGGGCTAAAAGTGATCGAGGAGTGAAATTCTCCTTTTATGAACTATATATCGAAAATTACTTTTGCTCGACTAATTCATATGCCGCTCCAAGACGTTTTAGAACAACCCTGGGGGATAACAAACAAAACGTTCTGCCCGTCGTAAAATCCCTAAAGGTCTTTAATACAGACCAGATGCCATTGTTTCTTATATAAACAAAGGAAGTGTTTGGGACAAAATAAAGTTTAAGCCATTCGATCGATATACAAGGGAGATAACTTTTTAAAGTAATTAATTTTCAATCAATGTTTTAGTAATTTTTTTTTATGCAGAAAAAGACGAAATTTAGCATTCGTTTGAGAAAGCATTCATTTATATATTACAACATGTATCCTTATAAAATTGTAAAACATAACTTAGAAAGTTAATGTAAAATAACCTTTGAGATAAATTCTCATGGGAGCCTCAGCAATTATAATTACAAGAAGCCCGATAAGTCTTAGAAGAGGTTTGAAGGCTTGTCCATCTTTGACATTGTAGCTCATGTATGTTTGTGTGTATGCTTCCTTGTGCTCGTTACTGTAGAACAATTACTGCTGTAGTCGATCAGATTTTTTTTTTTGCAAAACCACCTATTTATCAAGGTGCAATAAATAACATATTGTTATTATTGGTCGAATTCTCGGTCCCCTTAATTGCCCCCCCCCCCCGGGTGGAATAGTAGTTCCGCCCTTGAATTTCATATGTCAGCATAATATCAAGCAAGTTTCTCTATTTGATGTTTTGAGCGATTTCTGGTAACCGGAACTAGTAATTATTTAACGTTCGATTTTGCAAAAGCCTAGAACTTTTGTGCCGTTTAAATTTGGTAGACAAATTTGATATATAATAATAATATGTTGAACAAGGTTCACCTGTACAGTATATCTTCTGCACGATCGGGATCAAATGATGGTGATATACTTGAAACAAGACATAAAAAAAAACAATTAGTACGTGTAGGCTAGTTTTATTTTTATCGAAACATTGATATACATTTTATTGTTTTAGTATATTGAGTGTATTGTAAAAGTTAAAAAAAAAAACACACAGATGCATGACTGTATTCTTCTTTATTAAATTAACGAATTTCGCTTTCAAAAAGTGTAGGCCATACTTCTTTGATTTTCAATCGTAATAATGAAAAATATAATTACTTTTTCATGTGTTATTATAATGATCTTACTATCATATATTAATACAAACATTAGTTATATGTATACTGCCATTGTTCTTGTTATTTTTTGAAACATTTATATTTGGAATAAACTATAATTTGTCTTTATAATCAATTTTTCTCTTATATATAATTCTTAGTAGATCAATATTTATAACTAAAATTTGTAACTTACTTTTAAATTTATAAGTTTTATTTCAGCTGCGACAAGGAATCAGTTTTTTTCTTAATCTTCCTCTAGAATTAGTATAGTCCTTTTATTTAATTGGCTTATTTTCCGATTTCGACTTGGGTTTTTAGAAATTTTATTAAATGAATTCATACTATTGTTTTAGTACTACTGTTTAGTTAAATTATGACAATGTGTTCTTAAAAAAATAGCTTTATTATTTATTAAAAGCCAGTTTGTTTCTAGAACGCAACTAACGATACGAAACCATTTTTCTCAAAAAAAATGTTAGCAGTAAAATGAGAGCATGCAGTTTTTTTTTACTTAAAACGACAATTTATTTCATTGTATTTATTAAAAAAAAGTTTACAAAGATTATTGAATTAAACTAAGCAATATAACAGTACATCATCGTTTTTGTCAATAACCTATAGCTACACAAATTATGAATGATCATATTTTATACGTTGTGACGTTTACTGAAAAGGGTCAATACCGTCTTTTTAGCTTTCGATTCATTTACGGTCAAAAAATCTTAATTTAATGATCATAATATACATCTTACCACTTTTTAAAATATTTTTTTCCCTTTTTTACAAATCCTAATTAATTTTATAATTAAGCTGAAAAATGATCATTATATTTACTGTTGAATATTTACAAAGGGGGGTTAACTCAATTCGTAATAACACACCTTGAAAAAGGGTAGTTATTCAGTAAGGTACAGAGTTAAAGAGTTATACTTTCTTAAACGTATCATTTCATTCCGTACTCGCGATTATCATATAACAAATCGCAGGTAACACACATCTCAGATAAGTGTGACCTCGATATTTTAGTCAAGTGTGTGTGGCTTGTGTTACTGTATATCAAATGTTGTATGCGCTGTCTTAATTAGAATAGATATCAACACGCTGTATTTAAAATGTTAGTTCTTTTGCGTTATTTTTTAACTAAACTAAATTGCAGTTATATCTTTAAAATGTAAGTGCTTTTATTTCTTAAATATGAAACAATACGACAAAATACTAGAGCAATGCAAATAGGGAATAATAGGCTAAAAGCTTGCCCCGCTATTCTGTTATGTCTTTACTCTTGCTTCTACAATCATGCTATAATTATAAAAGAATGGGTATATTTTAAATCATGTGTGCAGAGATATAAGTGCCTCTTTTTAAGACTAATTATTGGTATGCCATGCTGTAAAATGGTTTGGTTTATTTGCAACGTAAAGTCATTCATTACTGCGTTTTGTTTTTATTGTGTACCGAACGGAGGTCTCCTGTCTTTGTAGTGTTTGTCGTAAACGGACGTGTCTAAACTTAAGACTTGAAAAAGTTATATTGCTGCTGTAAGTGTATCTGTTTAACCTTTATACGCCCAAGTTCGCGTTACCTGATAATTCATCACATTATCAGATTAGGACTGCTGTTTCTGCTGTTATCAGCTACTTGTATGTTAATTTTCTTCATACTTGTAACATGTCTTGATTTATCACTGCAAGAACACAGGTAAAATTGCTACCACATTATTTGTCTATCAAGATTAATACTAAAAGTTTTTAATTTATATCACATGTACCATTTACTTGAACACTTTTATACGTTGAATACCTCACAATATATTGTCTTTCTTTTTAAATGTATAGTTTGATAATGTTATGTTGTTAAGTACTTGTTTGTAGTATAGGTTATAACTAAATTATATACTGTCTTAATTAATGTGTAAGACATTAGCCCTGTCATCTACTGTGCTCTCCTGTTAATGCAACATTCCTATCGGGGCTTCTTACCGAATGATTATTGTACACAATAAAAACTACACAAAAA
Organism: Physella acuta; assembly: GCF_028476545.2. Taxonomy (NCBI): domain Eukaryota; kingdom Metazoa; phylum Mollusca; class Gastropoda; family Physidae; genus Physella; species Physella acuta. The sequence continues at coordinate 449,486 of NW_026731795.1, forward strand.
TATAATATTTTTTGAAAAATATAGACATCTATTGTGTATAAAATTGTGTAACCTAAAAGCAATCAAAACGTAATCCATGGTAGTTTTCTTTATAGAAAATAGAAGAGTATACACATAATTTGTAATTATATTATTATATGTAAAACATATTTATATGCGAATTATGTATGTCTATCATTTATTGAGCCAGTATCTGCAGTCTCGTTGCTTTGCCAGATATTGACGTAGATACCAAAAGAGTGGCCATCTTTAAAGTCCGTTGCTTCACCTACTTCAGGACACATTGCGACCGCAGTGGTTAAACTTAAATGAACTTGATCATGTGTTTTAATGGGACGCTGGTGAGGGCACGTAGAGATATTCAACCGATGCTCTACAAAAAGCTCAATCACAATTGCGCTGTAGAAAAATTCGAATCATTCGCCGATAAAGTCCACTTTTTCTATCTGTTGTCCCTCCACAACAGTCTACAAACAATGTTAGTGTGTAATAAGTGATGGGAACAAATATATTTATATATATATAACAGTAGGATAGATGGAGGGCTGTACTGGAATGAGCGCACTGAATAGGGGAATGATCAGCTAATTTAGGTTTTGAGTAACTGAGGGGGCAATGTAATAAGAATATTGCTATTGTAACAACACGTATTTGTTGATGTGACAATGCGTTGTTATTGTGAGTTCTTTCTTCATAAGAGACGACGACAGTTCTTTCATTTTCCAACTTTATTTACAGTGATAAGATAGATCCATAAGGAATAATAATGATAAATCCATAGTAGGGTAACAATAATACAAGAACAATCCAGAAACTTAGTGACGTGGTGACGGCTTACATTCTTCTAGACAGCACGCAGTAGTCCACCTTACGCTCCCCTTTTCTACCCTTCATTCTCTCCCCTAACGTCAGTGAGCGATATGACAAAAAGCATGGAAAAACACGATCAGTCGCTCGAATAGTCCTTCAGTTGGCAAGGTATTCTACTTTCATACAAGTTCATGCGAAATAAAATAGAAATAAACAATAGTAAAAGTACAGGCTGTTACAGTTATATATATATATATATATATATATATATATATATATATATATATATATATATATATATATATATATATATATATATATATATATATATATATATATATATATATATATATATATATATATATATATATATATATATATATATATATATATATATAGCTTGTGGTAGGGGGTGTTGGAATAAAAGCTTGTAAGTAACAGGAGTAGTGATCTGCTCTCCTTTGTTAAATAGCTTGAAGTGTCTACTACTTGGTTTAGTGTGTTGCTTCAACTCGTGACGAACATCCGCCAAAGAAAATTTAAATTTGAAATGTTTTTGTTAACTTTACAAGTAACAAAAACGGTTGCTGCAACATTATGTTGCGTTGACTTCAGCACATAAGTCTTGTATGAAAACGTTCTCGGCAAACACGTACAACAAGTTTTAAGAAGAAAACACATTTTCTAGGGATATGGCAACAGCTAACTTTGGAAATTCCTGAACGGCTATAAAAATTGGTGTACACAGTGGGTAGACGAACAGAAGAGGTAGGTGTTTCAGTAACGTGTTATATTTTCTGGTGAGTAAGCCTAATCCATATTATTTTTTATTTTATTTCACAGGCTAAATAGTAATCACACTTTGAAAATAAGGTATTGATATGATAACTTAAAGTCTGTATAGGTAATAGGTTTAAGATCAGGTCTCAGTTAATTAATTCAAATGAGTTTAATAGTTAAGAAGGTAGGCCATAATTAAAATTAATTTGTGGTGATGTGTGACAAGTGGAACGTAACATGTGAATAAGAAGGTGTTGGGAGATTGACATTCCAACCTGGTAATAATTCCCGGTCAAATTTCACCCCCAAGTAATTACCTCCTCATATTAGTTGCCTCCTGTACATAACCCAAATCTAAACAACTGCAATAAGACATTACCCCCAACCCACTCAATCACCCACAAGTCATTTAAATAAAGACGGAAGGCAATCATTGATACAATCATTGATCAGGAAAAATATTCTCAGGACAAATGATCTCGGGACAAATGATCTCACGGACAAAAGATACAACGACAAAATATATCCTAAATACAATAAATATTTTGCTATGAGATATTTTGTCTGAGGTATTCTGTCTGAGATCATTTGTCCATGGTATTATTTGTCCTTGTAATATTGTCCTGGTATCATTTGTCCTCAAAATCATTTGTCCTGAGATAATTTGTCCTGAAATCAATTTCATTTGTCCTGAAATCATTTGTCCTGAAATCATATACATGGAACCGGTACCGGTGTATGTACAGGAACGGGTACAGCTACTGCTGTATGTATAGTTACAGGAATAACTTAACGATAGGATCAGCGATAATGAAAACAAAATTGGATTGGGAAATGAATAGGGGAATCTAAAGGGATAACGATATGGAAATTAATATGGTATATGAAAAGAAATAGGGAAGATTATAGTTTTAAAATAGAAATAGTGATAGTTATATGAATGATGATAGGGAAAGCTACAGCTAAAAGTAGGAGATAGCGATAGAGAAAATGAAATGGGTTAGAGAGAAAGAAAAAGAAACCGTTATGTTTATGATAGGCTTATCTATAGTGATAAACATGCGCATAAGTTGAAAGATAAAGACAATATAGGTGTGATAGAGTGATTATGTAAGCGTTATATATCATCTATAGGCCTATATTCTGACTTCTATTATTCATATTGCAACTATACACATGTGAGGAGGACGGGAAACACTCTTATTTTCCGCAGACATTAATTAACGATGTCATCAACTTCGTTCATCAAATAGCATTAACTTTATTATCACACACTTATAGATCTATTACACAATATCAAAATACGTCCTTTTCCCACTATGGCTAACCCCAAATTGTCTTCACTCCTACGTCATCGGTAACATTGTTGCGTCATTCTCACGTCACATTCACGCCACAAATATATTATAAAACACGCGCACATACTCTCGAACCAAATTGTCTACCGTCAAGTTTATGCTGTCATCAGTAACCTCTACTAGTCTAATCAATACGCTATGACAATAGGGACAGTGATATGAATAATTATATGATTATTTATTTGCTTTTTATTTGATACCTATCTAATATGCTGTATTTATTCATTCTTTGTAGGAACATTCATTGAAAACGAAAATGAAAAGAAAGGAGTCCATTCCAACTTTGATGATTTTTGTGTTATTTTATAAAGGTCGTATATTTATGCAATTTAAATAAACAATATTACATCAGTGTAGAATTATCGTTAGTCACACATATAATATTTAAAGCATTAAAATTATATAAATTCTAATGTAATTTACATTAATAACACAACTTAATTAAATATACCTGCAGTTACATTATTTCTAACTACACCTAATATTATATACTTTTTTACTAGTAACTTTTGCCTGCGACCCAGCGCAAGAGGGGACACCGTATACAATTGAATACACAATGAAAAGGGTTTCAGCTGACACACAAATGTTAACGTGGATAAAAGATGACATGCTCATGGCCGAGTGTCCAGTAGAGTCTACAGTAGCTTGTGTTACAAATGATATCAGTTGGTTCACAGCAAGTGTTACAAAACAAATTGACGACAGTGTAAAGTTTACACTGAACATCCCCAATCCATCAAGACAAACACTGAGTAATGCGAAGGGTCAGTGGAAATTAAAAACTCATACCTCAGACCCTAAAGTCCAGGTATACTACAGCTGTCATTTGCAAATATACGGTAAGTGTACTAAAATAGTGGTAATTATTAGCGACTAAATAATGTCAAAAGAATTACTGAATTTACACAACACAATATAACGAAATTTTAATATAACAGCTAAACCTAGTAACGTTAATTGCGAGACGCAATTGACAAAAGACGGTGATTTCAATGTAAGCTGCACTGGATCGCAAGTATACCCGGAAGCTATGGTTAGTACATTGTGTTACATAGACTTACATAAGATTAGTATAAAAAAAATTACCCTTAACAATCTTCTGTTTTGCATCATTATAATTAATTGTAAAAATAAACACTAACGTATTACAACAAGTTTTTTAAAGGAAAGTTTCATTTTAAAACTACTCTTTATTGTGTTGACATGTGTGGGTAATATTAAACTTCGGTCGTTTTAGTTCTCAAAAGCACTTAAAAATTTGTTGAATGTATAGAGAATATGTATTGCCGTTCCTAAGAAAATTGTTTATCTTATTCGTCTTATTTAATTAACGAAATTACTGTTAACATGTAGTCTTAATTTTTTAGTACATATTAATTCTTAATATCTAACCATCATTTTCATTACATATCTATGTAATTGATGTTCTCTGTAAGAAACAAACAAATCCGAAATTAGTGGGAATATTTTAAAACAAAAAACTTTTTTACTACAGTTGATGGTACATAGACCAGATTGGCAGCCACTCGGAGTTACCTGTGGTAACAAAATAATTCGAGAAGACCCTTTGTATTATTCAACGATATGTGCTGTAAAACTTGAGAAACAAAAATTGCATTTGCATCGGGATGCTTTTATCTTCAACATGTACCCCAGTGTCATTGGTTTTCAGAATTCGCACCTGTTAGGCGTTAATGTTTCTGCATATTTAAACATTGGTAAGAAAAATATGTTTTAATTGTCTGTTAATCAAGGCTGTTAATTGAAGGCTGTTAATCAACTTTCAAGTCCTTTGTTTACTTTGTGAAAAAAAAAATGTTTTAAATTGTATTTTTCAACAATCAATATCATTTATATTTTTATACTTAAATTATATGTTTTTTCTTGTTTCAACCACTATAATAAGGCTATTACATTTAATGTGTATCCAGAGCCATCGATAGTGGTAGTAAACGTCTGCAAGTTGAGACAGGATACGATTAACTGCAGTTGTAAGAGACTAGATGCTAGTGATGGCCGGTCTGTAGTCAGATGGTACAGGAACGACACCCTCTTAGACAGCAGAGCGGCAGATTATGAAGGGAACATAAACGGTAATAAAGTCTGTGAACATCATATGTTATTTAACTTCACTTTCCCTTATACCGACTACAACAACAAGGGTTTGAACAAGGGGAAACACTAAACTATCATTCAAGAGAAAATAAAAACGTGCTAGGATTGTAAGTTTAACAACAATTTAATTTTAAATCAATAGAAGTTATATTAACTGTTTCCCATCAGTCTGGACTGAAATGATAACAGTATAGTCTGTGACGGTAAAACCGTTAGGCTAGCTCTATTTTATTCTTCCACCACCCTCTACCTGCTCTATTACTCCCCGCCCCTCTCTACTGCTACGTACATCCATATATTTCGTCCCCCTCACAGGCCCCTCTCTAGTTGGCTAGATTGTCCACGTGACACACCGCCAATGTTTTAATGAATATAAGGGGATGCAACAAAGACATCTCGCACTCTTCCAGCACTGAGCTCAGCTGGTGGTGTCGCACGAGGCGTTGGGGCCGTCGGCCCGACCTCCACGTGTTTTGGGTTTGGTTTTACTTAATTATTTCTTATGTTGACTTTACCAATTTTTTATATGCATAGTTGATTATCATTGAAACAACTATTTTCAATAAATATCATATATATTATCTTGCTGTTATGCCTTATTACTTACATACTGTTACTGTACACTGTTACCCTGTTCGTGGCTTAGTCCATGTGACAGTTGATAACTTACCTGATTTACGTAACTAAACTTTACACTGTCCGTGTCTTAGCACACAGGGCATTTGAATACTTATTTGACTTAAACTATTCCTGCCAGTGACGTAATTCCACGTGGCAGTTGAGTAGACATTTCAGTTACATTTTGTACTACTTTTATCCTGCACGTGTGTCAGCCACGGAGCAGTAGATATTATATTATACACAGCCTCATTCTATTTTACTACAGGCCGTAAACTGCGGGCATTGAGTTGACCCGTAGTCATCGGACCTGCTATTTTATTCACCGGCCGTAAACCCTTGCCAGAGACAAGAGGTCATCGGACCAGGTGAGAAATTATTATTCTACTAAGGCTGTAAACTTTGGGCATTGAATTGACCCTTAGTCATCAGACCTTAATGATATTACCTCTAGTAAAACTATACTAGAATCTATATTCCCGGTAAAGAAGCGGCACAGACCCTCTTACCGGTTGAATCACGCATTTTACTGATTATCCCAGTTAGTACCAATACCTATATTACTACATTATTTCCCAATACCGTTAACATAGTCGTAATGCCGGGTTAGTACACATTCACTCTCCTTGCGCATATTTTTGTACAAGTACAAACACTAAACAGTTATGTATTCTATTTTTTTTTACTGAAAGATGAACGAAAAATACACATCGGACGAAATATGGTTTTTAAAAATATTGTTGTTTTGTTAAAGAAATTTCCAAACATGTCACACTATACAATATTACATTGATAAATGCTCTATGTATTATTTAATTATTTTTTAATTTATATATTTTATATATATTAATTTATATAATTTAATTTATATATTATTTTTTTTTTAAATTAATGTGAAAATGTATCTCTACCAGGCTCTGACAATGAAATCACTTGCAAAATTGATGATTCTGAGAATTTTCAAACAGAAAGTAAGTTTTTTAACTCCAAAAAAATCATAACATACCATTACACAATTTGACTGCTAAAACAGTAAGACATCTAATTAATTTCCAACTTTATAATAAGCATGATTATTACAGGTTTATTGCTAGATAATTATTTTCATCAACACGATTTCCAAATAATACAAATAACAGAATTTTACTAGATAAAAAGTATCAAAGTGTAATCTGCAAGCTAGAATGTAACTGTTGTTAAGATAATTATATGATGATAATGGTATATGCAGGTTGTGCAGATTGTGCAGAGAGTGATGCGTGTATCGCCCCACTTGTGTTTCTTCTTATTGCCATTGTAGTGATTTTGGTGCTGTGTATATTGTACGTCAAATCTTGTGAGTTACCAGAGCTTTTAACTGGAAACTAGTGTTATATTATGCAATTTTATATATTATTAAACTTGATGGTACTGTTTAGAATGTTTTTTTGTTTAATTGAAATATGCTTTTTTGTGCTAAAAATACTTATATTTTAATGAACTCACGAATAAAAGGCACACCAGTGAAAGAATCGCTGAAGAGGACGTTTTGTAAGTAAGTGTAAACTACTACTTTAAAATGCTTTTAAAAGACAATTACTGTGCAGCATACGTGTTTTGACAGTTGAACATTGTATTTTATCAATTCAGAAAAATATGCTAACTTTATTTTATTTTACAGGAACGCCAATCAGGAAACAAGTAAGTGTTCATGAATTAACTCTTTTGTATTGTAATCGCCGTTAGAAAAGTAAAGTAGCAATTTAGAAGGAACAATTTAATATCTAGTAGCATTGTTTGAAACGTAAAGGTAAAAGTATTAATTATTCCCTAATTCCACTGGAATAGATACTTTACTCTCACATTTTTATGTCAAATAAACGATATCCTATATTTTAGTGCAATAACTATTCTTTAAAACATAATATAGAACGTATTTTCTTTACATTTTTGCAGATGTTAATCTGGAAGCTTCGAATGAGAATGAAAGTAACCAGCAATTATTAGAAGCAACGTAAGTTAAAATAGTGAAGATTAAATACACATATAAGCACACACACACAAATATATATATATATATATATATATATATATATATATATATATATATATATATATATATATGTATATGTATATATATATATATATATATATATATATATATATATATATATATATATATATATATATATATATATATATATAAAGATAGAGCGAGCGAGAGAGATTAGGATAGGGAATATAGGCATTGAGTCTATATAAAATAAGTGACTCTGGTTTGTTAATTTTTCTTGTCATTTTAATTTAGAATACTGTTGGTTGAAATGAGTTCGTTTGAAATTATAATGACAAAAGCATTCCATTATCATAGTTACAACTAGATTCTAAGTAATCAAAGAACAGATGTTTTATTTACACGACTTTGAGAACGTTCGTTCTAGACTTATTTTTCCATGTATTTTTGTTGTGTTAATATCTTGAAAACTAATGTGTAACTGCATATGATGTCCTAACATTGCATTCTTTTATATTTATAGAAAAGAGACAGAACAAGGTAGGGTATCATTTGCGTTTTAAAAACAGACATGGAGATTTTTTTTATTTATACATTATTACTGATTTTGTAAAATATTTTTTATAAATATTGTATTAACCAAATAAAGCGAAACTGTATACATCCTGATTTTATGATTTTTTTCAATAGGGCTTGTAAGTTTGTAACCAACGTCTCGTGTTCATACTTGCCAGCTGGTATTTTTCAAATCAAACGTGAATATTTTTAATAAGTCAATAACAAAAGATTTTTCCACTATTGTAAAGGTACATAAAATCATAAACTATGATAATTATTGACTACAAAAAAAGTGGGAATAATTAAAGAAAATTCAGAATAAGTTATGTTTTTGAAATAAGTCTGCTGTTTTATTTTAATTTTTTAATTGTAAGTGAGAGTGTGAGACTTACAAGCCCTACTGTTTAGATAATTTAATGAATTTCTAAATAATGACCAATTACGTTTCATATATTTTTAAAACAGTGCCAACACCTTCTAACAATGAAGATCCGGTGCTTTTGGCCAGGTAGAAAAATAATTAATTAAGTTTTGTGATTTAAACTTTCTTTTCCATCTATAGTAATAAATTAGTAGAATTGATATTTACACTACTTAGATTGCATTTTCTTCAGCATTATTTACTTGTTTTAGTAACTATATTTTCCAATATATCACGCTTCATTGGTTAACATGTCCAAACTCAGATTATTCTTTTTAAGTACGATAATGTTACAACTGAAAAAAGTTATGAAACCAATTACCCAACTCAAGTACATAAAACGTGTCACTGTGTTTCAGGATCGAAACTGAAAAAAAACGATGTACAATTAAGAGAGAAGTGGTACTTGTAGGAACAAAGGAAAGTCATAAGGATTTGTTTAAAGCAGCAATACTTAATCAACAAAACATAAACGATGGAGTTGACTCAAAAGAAGGTGATAACATGAAAGGGGACGATGAATGCAGTTCTAATTTTGTTCAGGAATGTAACATTCATTTTTATCAACGTACCGATGGTGTTATAAAAATTGTCGATGGGCCGATTTTTCATAAAGGTAACACGCACAAATTTATTGAAGATATAAAATCATGTCTTGCTTTATCGTACACAGGCTACAATGCTATAATCATTGTCTTTACAAAAGAAAGATCAGAGCATGTAATAAGTATGATTGAAATATTGCATGAAAGATTTGGCATAGATATGAACTGCTTTATTTTTGTTGATACCAATGAAGAATCAAATAAAGAAAAGCAAAACAAAAGCTATAAACACATTGAAGAGATCTGCAGAAGGAGAATAGTTAAAATAAATGTCCATCAAGCAGATGCTAATGGATGCGATTTTTTCTCTAACATAGATCCGATGGAACAAAATTTCACGAAACATCTTTTGAAAATAAGCACACACAGAGAGGAACAATACAAAGACAATCAAGAAATTTTAAAAGATATATCTTTGTTTATGAATATTGTTTTAGACGGGAGTCGCAAAGCACAATTTGACATAGGTATTAGATTGGATCTTCTAGAAACTTTTTGGGGAAAATATAAAGAAAATGTAAACAATAATAAAGAAACCACAACTGAAAGCGTTTATAAAACAGAAGTCGGAAGAATTAAAAAGCAATATAAACTGGAAGTCCTATTGACAAATGATGACATTTGTGAAGACATCAACTACCTAATCGGATGTTTCCGTCACGTTTATTTCGTTCCTGAACCAATTGAAAGGAATAAAAAGATTATTTTATATCATGTTGTTAAAAGTTTCCAAAGGTTGCGTATATTCTACATAAAGTCAATGATACAAACAAAAGACGATTGTTTTGACAGCAACTTAATACACAAGCTCTCCGTTATGGAAACAACTACGAAATAAAAATATTGTGCTTTTAGATAATCAGAATTTATTAATTCTAATTATAATTTTAAATAGATATTATGTCTAGATTAGTTTTTATGCATTTATTGAAACCTGGTCGTTGACATCGTTGTAGTCTCACACATTCTCTATTACGAATGCAACTTGGACACTGGAAGTAAAACATAAAATAATCATGGGAGCCTGCGGTAAGACCATCCATTCTCAACCATCTAAACTTGTTAAGCATGAAAAACTGTTTAGGTTTTTATTCACAAATTACTACTTATGCTAACCTAATTTTCTTTTTGGAGAAAAAAAACAACGTGTACATTTACAGTAAAGTGTTGTTACATATTTTCAAACTGATGTTCAATAGTAACAAACTAATGGAAGGTTTCTTTTTTTATTTGTCTAATATCTTTATTTGTTACATTTATTTTAGTGCTTGGAACAAGAAAATAGTTGAGGACTCTCTTTTTCATTATTTTATGAATGTAATTTTTACGAAAGTAATATTTTTTTAAATGTAATATTTTTTTAATAATCAAAACGATAATTTCAATTTTTTGTTTGTTTTTACAAATATTGTGAAGAGTATTAATCGAATAGATATTTTAAAATAAAAATGTAATGAAATTAGGATATATTAGTTTTAAAATCAATACCCAAACGTTTTTACTTTTTCGTAGACAGATCATAAAGGATGTATTGTAATCGTGGACAAAATGTAAATGAAATGTTAACTGTTTTCACCTTTGATACCCTTACTTTATTTATTAGGGGATTTAAAAAGCTGTATTATAATCGAGCGAACAATCTTTATCTTGTTTGTGACAATATTTTAACTTTTACAACTTACATGAGCCTTAAAAACTTACTTTTGTAATCATGTCCGTCTATGTGTATGTATGTGTGTTTGTAAACACGAAAACCTGACCTCTGTTTTGTTTAGGTTGACGAAATTTTCAGAGGCAAAACTAGAACAAAAATTATTTAAACCATTTCCTAATTTAATGCTTTAATCAATTGCATGGCAAATTATATCCTTCTTGAAACAAGTCACACAAAAATATTCTTTAACTCCTTTCGACCAATGGCGTAGACGGGTTAGAAGGGGTTATATCCCCCCCCCCCCCCAATTGATGTCTCTTTAAAAATGTCATTGTAATAATACCACTGTAACATATTTAAATGTATTTCTGAATCAGTATGCATTTATAATTCATTATGTTTAGAACAGTCATCTAAAAACTGACGCTATGTTCACTCTGAGTTTGTTATTCCACCCCCCCCCCCCGCCCTCCTTACCACCAGAACTGAAGAGGCCGAAATTGTGAAGAGCAACATTAATGTCACATCCAGGTATACCCTGGGTAAGATAATAAACCTAAAGTGACAGGACACTTTTGATACCCTTACTTTAGGAATGATAACACGCTGTATTCTTCATCGTGCGAACAATCTCAATCTTGATTGTAACACAATTTTAATGCTTACAACCTTCAGGAACCATAAAAACTTACTTTTGTAATTATGCCCGTAAATGCCCTCCCCCCTCCCTACCAGGAGCAAAAAAATATTTCGCCCCCCATATATATATATATATATATATATATATATATATATATATATATATATATATATATATATATATATAGATTACTTATTTAAATACTTTCCTTATTTAATCATTTTACCTCTTTCATGGCAGTTTACATCCATTGTGAAACAAGAGGTCACACAAAAATGTGCTTTAAATCGTTTCGGACTCACATAATTTAGTCCTAACACGTCAGGCTTTATTTCATTTATACTCGCCGAAAATTATGAAAAGAGTAACTTCATAGTTTTGTTATTTGTTATGGTTTCGCGTGTTAATTTTATTCACAATTTTTTTGCAAATATATTAATAATTTGAATACTTTCGTTTATATATTGGTGTCATTCTTTAGTATGCCTTTTAAGTGTAATAATTAAGAGAAGAGATTCTTTTTTTAAAATTTGCTTAGTACAAATCTATTAAAAGGAAATATTAAACTTGTTAAAGAGGAGCTAAAAGTCATGGAAGTGGTTTGAAGGTTTGCCCATCTTTGACACTACAGCTCATGTTTTTTTTTATTTATGCAACAGTGTTATTAGTTACTGTAAAACGTTCACTGTTGTATGATATATATATATATATATATATATATATATATATATATATATATATATATATATATATATATATATATATATATATATATATATATATTTTATTTTACAAAACCTCTAGTCTATCAAGGTGCTTTGTTTTTTTATTCGGTTTCTGCCCCCCCCCCCCCCCCTCCTCCTCCTGCATTGCAGGGTCTGGCGGTATAGTAATCCCGCCCTTGAATTTCTTACGTAAGCATAATATCAAATGTTTTTTTCCTTTTCAAGGTTTAAGCGGTTTCTGGTAACCGGAACTAGTAATTACTAAACGCCAGATATTTTAAAAGCATAGAACTTTAGTGCCATTTAAATTTGGTAGACCAAATTGAAAGATAAAAATATTAAATTTTAAAAAGTATATCACTACTGTGTATCTTCGGAACGAACAGCATCAAATGATGGTGATATACTCGAAACAACAACTTAAAAAACAATTTTAGTACGTGAAAGCTAGTTGTATTTGTTTCAAAATATTGGTATACTTTTTATTGTTTCAGTACATTGAGTGTAACGTAAAAGTTAAAAAAAAGCATGTATACTTCTTTTTATTAATGAATATTAATGAATTTCTTTTTCAAAACGTGTAGGCCCTCCTTATTTGATTTTAAATCGTAATACTAAATTAATTATAACCGTTATTCCATGTGTTATTATATTGATTTTACTATCATCAAAATTAACATTACTATTATAATTTCTAGCTCTGATGTTTATTGTCAGTGTTATTACTTGTTAATACTATCATCACAGTTATGTATACTGCCATGTGTTCTTGTTGTAAACTTTTGAAACATTTTATTTGGAATAAACTATAATTTGCTTTTATAATTAATTTTTCTCTTATATCTAATTCTTAACATTTCTCTTATATCTAATTCTTAACAAATAAATATATTTAAGTAAATATGTGTAACTTAATTTAAGTTTATAAGATTTATTCCAACTAGGACCAGATATAATTGTTTTCTTAATATTTAGACATTAGAGTTTAATATAATTAGATTCGTAATGACTTTTACTAAACAGTGAATAAGGTTAATGCCGTTTTTTCAGTTTTTAATTTCTTTACAGTTATTAACTGTTAATTTAATTGTCATTATATACATAATGTCATTCATTAGATAACATTTCATTCTATAAAAAAAATCATATACTTTTTTTTCTAAATATTCTGCTGAAAAATTATCATTATATTACTTCATTTAACAAACGTTGAACTATTTACAAAGGGGGTTAACTCAACTTGTAAAAGCACACCACAAAAATGCTTGAGTTATTCAGTAAGGCACAGAGTTAAAGAGTGATACTTTCTTAAACGTATCATTTTATTCCGTACATCGGACTGTCATATTACAAACCGCAGGTAACACACATCTCAGATAAGAGTGACCTCCATATTTTAGTCAAGTATGGTCCTACGTGCTGTGTGGCTTGTGTTACTGTATATCAAATTTTGTACTTGTTGTAACATGTATTTAATAGAATCGATATCAACACACGGAATGCAATGTGAATTTTTAATTTTAGCTCTATCGAGTTATTTTTAACTACACTAAATTGCAGTTATATCTTTAAAATGTAAGTGATTTTATTAACTACATACGAAAAAATACGACAAAATACCAGAGGGGTTTAAGTCTAACTAAACCTTTCCTGCTGCATCGACATAATCTCTAAGTCGGCCCAGTCAGTACGCTCGATCAAGCCTAGTAATATATAACCATAAAAGAAACGAAATGTCAACACACTATCCATTATAAATGTGCCATAAGACCTAGTGTGTAGCACATACATGACTACGGTGGTATAAATAGTACGTGTTTACCCGCTACTTGCATATTACTACTTTAAGAATGGAGTTGCAGTAGTCGCCATATCAAGAGATAATAAATTCTTATGTAGGCCTACATATTGCACAACAAATCTGTAGTGAATTATATTAGATTTTTTAAATTAAATTATATAGCGTATACTTTAACAACATAAGTAGGTAATTTGATTTCAGCTACATACAACTATAATTCTGATATATATATATATATATATATATATATATATATATATATATATATATATATATATATATATATATATATATATATATTTATATATATATATATATATATATATATATATATATATATATATATATATATATATATATAAACATGTCTGACAAAGAAACCAGTACTAATTATATAGAAATCTGTGTCTAGTTTTTTTTATAATCAAAATAAATTTGACTAAATTAAGTGTCTAGTATTTTTAAACTATAATAATATTAAATGAATTAATTAATTAATGTTAGCTTTTGCTGAAAGTTTTATTAATTTTTTTAACAAATACAAACATATATTTTTAAAAAAAACTGAAATTATTTAAAATATTTCCCACACGTAAAATATATATATTTCTAACATATCTTCTCAACGTATTTTCTTTTTACATTTACTTAATATTGCTTGAGGAAAGATAGAAAGCCTCGCTAATTTTTTTTTTATATAATTTGAATAAAATAAGTTCATTTTTAGAAAGTAGCTAGAGTCTGTAGATTTAAAAAAAAAACGAAAACGTCTCGCGAGTTAGGTAATATCGGGAATTCCAGACTTTTGGGCTCTATGTAAACACTTTTTTAGAAAAAATCTCAGAGCGGAAATTCCGTGAAAGACCGAGCTGGTTTGTGTTGTATCCTATTTCAAGCTTGTCTATTTCTATTTCACTTTCAAATAGCTGGTACGTATGCCGTGTTTGTTAACATTTTTTAATAGACCTTTTATTTGTGAGGTATATTCGATTCTAAATATAATTTATAAAAGTATGAGTTCCGAGAAACTGGCATCGTTTCAATACGCACGGGTAAAACTATTTTCCAACAATAAGTAAACGTGTATTTGTCTTACAACTATATATTCACAGCGATGTGCTCTATTTTAATTTTGATTATACGGCAATCATATTGTTTATTTCAGATTCAACAGAATGTACAGAATCATGGAGTCATCAAACGTGTTTACAGCTTGTTATGTTTTGGCTCTTTTCGTTCAAGGTTGTAGGCTAGTTTTGTCATTTATATTTTATATTTTCTAATACATCGTCTGAGGTATATTACTGACATACGAAACTGTAGACTAATTGCTATCTTAGTTGTTAGCTATGTACAGATATAGGCAGAGGCGTAGCGACCCTTCCCGGCTCCCGGGGACAAACTTTCCATTAGCAACCCCCCTCAAACTTTTGATTTTCATCCCCCCCCCCCTCAAACTTTCGATTACTTTTTCCAACCCATTTTGGCGCCCAACTGCCCCCATCGCTACGCCTCTGGATATAGGTATATGTATTAACAGCAGTGTAAAGTAAATAAAACAACGGTTGCACATCCTTATAATAACGGCTGGACTGGGCTGTCGTGGCGATACACAGAGGGTCACCAGACCATAAGCGGTGCTGATAGGGATATTAGTGCAAAAGCGATTGCATCAAATCTCCTTTAGTTTATCTGTCTCTACATGCGGGTTATTAGTAAGGGTTTCAAATTAGTTTAACACATGTATATATTTTATAAATAAATAATTTTAAAAATCAAACGTTTTAAAGTTTTAATTGCAAGCTTTTAAATAATAATGCATTCAAAAGGTGATAATTACTTTCTTTAAATATATAAAAAATTAACTCCTATTTAAATATCTTAAGAAAAGCGCGGGTCGCTTCTTAAATTTTAGTAAATGTATTCAATAGTTAATATAGTGATCAACACCATTATTTTAATAAAAACATAAGAATTATTTACCCTTATTAAAATTCATATTGTTACATTATATTTTGTTAAACTTCAAGATATGTGTCGTTACACCATTTTTATATTTCTTCTCATTAAATAAAATCAAATTGAATATTAAAATTATATATATAGGCCCTATATATATATATATATATATATATATATATATATATATATATATATATAGATATATAGATATAGATATAGATATAGATATATATGCATATATATATATCTATATATATACATATATATATAAATATAAATATATATATATATATATATATATATATATATATATATATATATATATATATATATATATATATATATATATATATATATATTTCAGTAATATACGCTTGTGAACCAGCAAAAGAGGGCCAGCCATACCAACTAAAGTATATCATGGATACAGTTCCAATTGACTCGCCACTGGTGATGTGGACAAAAGACGACATTTTAGTAGCAGAATGTCCTCTAGCTGCTGCGGATTGTATAATTAACAACCTCAACTGGGTGACGGCAAAAGTCGAAAAATTTGACGAAACATTTATATTTATATTAGACATTAGTAGAGTCTCAAGAGAATTAATGAGCAACGCCAAAGGACTTTGGAAGTTAAAAACACACACTTCCAGTCCCAGGGTAGAGGTGTTTTATCACTGTAGTCTTCAGGTTTTTTGTGAGTTTCTTGACACTGTACACAAAATTAATAAATGTATCATTAAATATTATTAATAGTTTTAAATAATTATGTAAACATGTAAAAATACAGCTTGTCGAATAGATGCGAAAATTGCTTAAATGTGTGTACCTGGGCAGCTTCTTGAAAGTGCAGTACATGCTCCATTTTCTCATGTATGTGTTTCTTATACATAAATATATATATAACTTAAATTAGATTATCGCCAAAAAATGTAAACATAGTTATAGGTTTTTATAATAAATAACGAAAACATTCATTTTATTATTTTGAAACGATTACAGCAAAGCCAGCAGAGACAAATTGTAGAAAGACTTTGTCCAAAGAAGGTCTAACCGTGTCTTGCTACGGAAGACAAATATACCCAGAGGCTTTGGTAACACTATGGTTTATGTCTGTTATTTTACCTCAACAAACTAATGATGCATTTAATAATTGGTAAAAAAATACTTCAATATTTCAAGATATTTATATTTTGTTAATAGATATTTTGCAAACAACTGTCAATGTTCGATTTACTCTAAAATGTGATACGTATTGGGAAACTACATCATTTTAAGAGCAAAGATTATAAAAGAAAATTTAGCTTAAAAAACAAATCTTAAGAAAATGTATATAAAATCTTTGAGATAAAATTATGTAATGTTTATTGCAAACAGATTACTGTATTCAGAACGTCAGTAGACTCAAACTCAGATACATGCAAGAACACACCTATGACATACGACCCAGTTTACTACGAAACAATCTGTGAGAGAAGATTTAATACAAGTGAATTACATTTGGAAATGGAAGATTTTACTTTTTGCGTTTACCCCAGTGTGATAGGAACTAAAGATTATAACCTGATCGGCACAAATGTTTCTATGTCTTTACTCATAGGTAAGGTCTAATACACCCTCTTTATTTACCACATACAGGTGTGCTAAAATGAATTTAATTTAGCAGTTATTAATTTGAATAAAAAGCATTTTAAAAAAGAAAACTATACAATCTGTCTCAATTCCACAGAAAATATATATACAAATACAAATTTAACGTATTATAATACGTGGATTATGCTCAGTCGTGAATGCTGAGCATGCATATATTGTGCATTGAGATCTTATTTTGCTACACCAATGAATTATGTATGTTTATATCGTTAATTGTTGATATAGTAAAAATTTCCTTATTTTTACTCTTGTGCTAAAGTCTGCACCGTTAGTCGTAGTTATCAAAAAAGCTCGCTTCGGAGGGTAGTAGAAAGATATGTCGCTATAGTTCCTCGCGAAAAAACTCAATTTATAAGACATGTCTACAGCCTGAATGTACATTGGTCCTTAGCTTTAATAATAGTTCAGTGGTTTACTTGTTTTTTATTGAATTATAAAAGTAGAGGAAGTGACACTGATAGATTCTAAAATCTATCATTACAATTATGTCAAAGCAAAATAAGAAATTCATCTATTTGCTAAGGAACAATAATGGTGTCCAGCAAAATACCGCTTATTACTGCTATATATTTAATGTCTCTATTTATTTTCTGAAATATTATTATTAGATTTAATACACTTGTATTTAATTTTTAAAAATAGAACCGTCTTCAATATCTGTTCGAGACTGCAACAGAACAACTAGTTCTATAAGCTGTAGTTGTGAAAGGCTAGACACAGACGACAGTAAGTCTGGTTTTAATTGGTACGCTAACGACGTTGAGGTGAAACAGAAATCACAATACTATACAGCGGCAACATCTCCTGGTGCAGGTGGGTTTACTCTGTATACCCTTTCCATTAGTTTCATTAATACAATCTTTGAATTATATATGCACATACGTGAATTATAAAACTTAATTTTAAAACGTTAAAATTACCTAGCAATATTTGTAAATGTATATAATCAAAACTAAAATTAAATTGGTCAGATGGACGCCTTTCTCGATTTTCTATGAATTATTAATTTAAATGACTGTTTTTCAACTATTCATTAATTTTATAAATGTATTTAACAGTTGATGACATAATTTGTAAACCTATTACGACTGAAACGACGCGTCAGTATCATGGTAGGTTAATTTATTCGTATTTTCTATTATTCTTTGCAACTAATCTTTGAAAACAGCTGCAAGGGTTGTTTTCTATAAAATTTATGCTGAGTAAGTGTTTGTAGGAATTTCATTATCCACACAATGCCAACAGGTCTTGGATTAATTAATCAAATATATAGTGAGTCAATAATCAATACAATTAGAATCCAAATATAACAGCGCATTGAGACAAAAAGTTGGTTCTAAGAAAAAGCCCTAGCTATTCAGGCAAATATCTGACACCCTAAAATGCTAATATCATTTCAAGCAAATTCGGATATTTTTATATTTTTAAACCTAAAAATGTCTACCGTAGGCTTTTTAAAATGTCCATTAAGAAAAGCGTATTTTCTAAAATTTTCTTGAGGATTTTCTTGAAATCGTTCTCGATTTTTATTGGCCATGAAAACAGTTAATAAAATATATTATGGGTTGTTAATGTTTACATTTTATTCAAATGGGAAATCACCAAGATACTCTTTGATTGAAAGTCTTTATTATTTTTCAGATGTAGACAACAGCGCTGTGATTGTACTCGTTATACTACTTGTAGCAGCCATTTTGGGGATTTTAGTTTTGGTCTTCATATACACACCATTGTGTAAGGGATTTTTTTTTCATTTCATAATTCAAAATATATCGTAAATATTTTTATTTGGAATTTAATTTTTACCTTTTCGCATGCCAATGTGCTTTTTCCAACCGGAATGCCATAGTAACTACACCAGTTTTGTACAAATAAAGCTGTTTTCTGCTACTGCTGTACTAAATTAATATACTTCTTTAAATACTGTGCATGGTCTACACTAAAGGAAAAAAAAACGTTGAAAAAATAATTAACAGTGTTGTCAATTGTATTTTAATATGCGATGTCTATGTTTGTTAAAAGAAATATTCAAAATATAAATGTTTCGGGCTATTGTTGATTATAAACATAATAAGCTCAGCGTATAAAAGCTGAATTGAACAGGGATGAGATAAATAAAAATAAAATAGCACAAAATATCGATTAACATAGATAGGCGTTATTGGTTAATTAACATAAATTATGTCACAACAATAAATGTGCCTATGACATTAATATTTTTACTAATGTTTGGAACACGAACTGTTTAAACCGTTTAGCTTATACTATAGGCTAAAATAAGAAAAAACTATTTTATAATTGAAGAAAAATATATGCAATTCATGTTGTGCCACTTATTGAAAAGAATATTACAAACATGTATCGACAGGTAAACTATTTAAAGACAAAATGAATTTTCCAATGAAAAGGTAAGAGTTTAATGGGTTTTTTTTTACAATTTTAAACAGCATGTCTTTTTTAAAGTAAAACATTTAAATTAAGTCGCTGTTTTGTTGTTATAGTCGTTAATTGTCTCAGTGAATAGGGGTCTGCATGGTCGAGTCGGTAAAGCTCATGGTTGCTAAACCGAAAAGTCTCGAGTTCGAACCCTCGGGCAGATGAGGCTCGTTAGCTGGGGACAGCCACTCTTCTAGGAGAGACAACTCCAAAATCAAACAACTGCTGCCTTGTAGTTTGTTCTTGGTTGGACAAAGGCTATGGAAGCAAATCCAAAAAGAAAAGCAGGCTGAAATCGGAGTCAATGGCCTCAATTGCGCATAACCAGTTGACACGTAACGCTTAATTGTGTTGGAGGCGTGGTCGAGTCGGCAAAAAGATCATGGTTGATAAATTCGAACAAAGTCTCGAGTTCAAACCCACTGGCAGATAAATCTCGACCCCCTTCAACACTAATAATTAAGAACGAAGAAGAAGAAGTCTCAGTGAATTATTAGGATAAGATTTTGATGGTATTTTCTTTCTCCTGTTTACACTATTACAACTTTAATACGTATGCATATTAAGCTCCCAATTGACTTAGTGTTTTGTATAGTCGACAATTCAGCACTGTTTGTATTTTTCTGACAAATTAAAACGTGTGCATATTATATTTTATCTGATTTTTTATTTACAGAACAGATGGTAAAAAAGAAGGTTTGTTTCATTTTATAGTTGATTGTACTTTTTAAAAATTTTAAATTGCAACAATGATAATGCTTAATATGATCATTACTATTTTATCAAATATATCATTTTTTAGTGATATTTGAAAAACAATATTAAACATTTTACTTATATTTGATATTTTAGCTTTTAAAAACCACGTATTTTACAAAATAGCCTTACATACTTTGCAAAGTAGCAATAGCCTTTTGCTTTAATTTACAAATACGTAAATAATTAAATTATTATAAATTCTGTTCAATGCACTGGTTTTATGATATATCAAAAACATTTCAGAGCCTGCAGAATCTGGTGAATCAAAATCACTATTGACTACTGATAAGTAAGTTACTTCATTTCCATAACTCAATTATAATCAACAAGTTACATGTTAAATAGCATTGTAAGTTAAAATATCTGTTATTTTTCAACACATCTTTCTCATTTTTTGTATATTTTTAATAAATGTGTTTTATAATGTTTAATCCCATTTAAAACCGTTTGCAAATTTCTGCGTCAATTTACACCAGGGGTCTCCAAACTTTTCATTCCGAGGGCCGCATTAACTATCAAATTTCAGTTCGGGGGCCAGTTTCTTCCAGGCATGTCTTTGATTTTTCTGGGCAAAGTTGCTCAGCCATCACCAACAAACGATTTTTCCTTGGACAAAAAGATCTTCGCGGGCCGGATGAGAGCACTTCGCGGGCTGCATCCGGCCCGCGGGCCGTAGTTTAAAGACCCCTGATTTACACCATAGATTATTGACTAGGCTTACTTTTCACAATCATTTAAAGGCAGATTTAAGGAACATTGTACAATATTATTTAATTGCAAAATTAAATTAAAATAATTTCTTTTATCATTTAGAGAAGGAACTTCAAGTAACACTGGTAAGTTCATACTTTAACGCAACGAATTGATCCCCAAAGATTCACCGACACCATACGTCAAGAGTATTGTTCGACAACTCTCACTCGTTCGTTCTTTCCCTTCTAATTTCACGAAACATTGAGATGTAAATCATCAATATTTAAAAAAATAAAAAATGGAACTTAAGTATTTGTATCGAGAAATTTAAATGATTAGCTTTCGGTAGGCTAAGCACTTATTTATTAGAAAATTGTTAAATGAAAACTTATGTTTATTTGCCTGTAACAACTTTGTATTAGCTACTATGTTTATCACCAAATATTGTAAATTGTATTTTCTGTATAATTGTATCGTAATAATTATAATTCCTTTTAACAGAAAAAAATGAAGCTACGCTTTCTTCAACTTCTGAAATGTACGTATACATATTAAGTCAAGAAAACAATCCTATAACGTTTTAACAGTAAATTTGAATTTTTACATGTATCTACTTTTTTATTTTTGGGAACGTAGAGTATACTATAGCTTTTTGTCTTTTATAAAAAGAAAAATATTTTAATTTATTGAACTAGCTAGCAGGTGTATGATATAATAGTAATGAAAAAGAGCTGCAAAGGTTGTTCAAAAATAATTAAAAGGAACTTTTTTGCTATTTTAATTTCAGAAAAGTGGATGAAGTTAGCAACGGTGAGATAAATAATTCTCTTTGTTTAGGATATCTCTGGTTTATATGTATATACATTTATTAAGAAGATATATACCCTAAGTACCTTTGAATATAAAGATTTGCACATAGATTTTTAAAAATATATTTGTTTCTTTTTTTTAGAACAAGGTTCCTCCGATATTACAAAACATGACGTTAAATCGGACAAACCAAGGTAGGCTAGATTTAGTTAAAACAGAGCTAGCATCCACGATTATATAAATATTATAAGTCGTCCTATTTGTATTTGAACGAAAAACTATCAAAACGTATGTTTACAATTAATATTTAGACTTAAAAATTACTGTCTAAATATTGAGTCTAATTGTGTGATTTGGATAAGTCTTTCGAAATATAGGTTTCATTTTAACTAAATATTTACAACTTCTAATTTTTCTTGTTCAAAGTTAATACAATACTGCATTTTATTTTTCTATCTCTCTCCCTCTCTCTCTCTTGTCTCTCTCAATCCTTTCTATGTACGTTTACAACAAGGTAGAAGTGTGTTCTACGAATATCGAACGTTTTTGTCGATCATGTTAACAATCGGAAGATCCGTAGTTTCGACATGGCGTTTTGCTTTCTCCCTTAGTGTATCGTGAGGGACAGTCAACTCTAGAGCCCGATTTCTGAACAACTGGCTACAGTTAGCTCCATCTTATCGAGATAGTAAATGGAAGCTTTTGCAAATGATATTATAACCAGAGACTTTCAAAAGTTGCAATATAAATGCGTTTACAAACTGAATATTTGTCGAGGAAATATCTTAAAGTAACGATAAAGCCACACAACTAATAAATTAACGTTGTATACCACATATAAACATAATGTATTTTTAAGTATTGATTTGCTTATTGAGATAGTTAAACTAAATACTTAACTGTGATTTCTTTTTTAAGGTTTGACTTCAGCGTCTACAATGTTAAAACATCAATACTACTTCTAGGAACAAAAGACTGTAATAAAGAATTGTTTAAGAGATCACTGCTTCAAGAACCCTACTGTATTACAAGTGAGAAAGTAAAAGCATTTGTAAAGGACTCGACAAAATGGAAAATCATGGATTGCAAAACAAAACAAATAATATTCGACACGAGCGGGGAGAAAGTTAAACTACCGGACAACGTAAAATTACAAGTTCATTACTCTAAACGTGAGGATGCAGTGTTTAAACTAGTAGACGGCCCCGTGTATGATCAGAAAGAGGTCAAGAAATTTATAGAAGAAATGAAATCCTGTCTTGTTCTCTGTCGTGAGGGCTACAATGCTGTTGTTGTGGTATATACGACTGATAAAGAAAAAGAAATCAGTCCTTTAACAAAGATATTGCATGAGACGTTTGCTTTCAATATGAATAACATAATTCTAATTAAATCAAATAATGTCAACTACAAAGAATATGAATACATGAATAATGATCCCAGAGAAAATACGATGAAAGATAAAAGTATTGAAATTAAACAAACGAAAATGGATAATGAATTTAAAACGTCATTTGGAGAAAGATTTATTCAGTTTTACCCCTTAGTCACTTACAATGACAATAATGATTTTTTTTCTCTGGTGTGTCAGATGGGTAAAGTAAACGCAGAGCCAGTGTTTGCAGAAAATGCTGAAACACTAGCACGTGACAATAATTTAGAAACAGTTTCAAAAGAATTATCGCTCTTAATGGAAATAATTTCTAACAAGCCAGGCGACATCGAAAGTAAAATTGGAAAAGGAGATATCAAATACATGTTAAATACTGAAAGGGAATGTAATAAAACACAAACAGAAGACACTGAAAAAAGAGACAATGATGACAGAGAAACTAAACTAAGAGAAATACAAGAAAGATTACAGATTCTTGCAAAAACATGGGATGATTATCTACATTACAATGTTGATAGTTCAGCTGATTCTGGCGTACAAAATGAGACGTTTTATGAGGGAGCAATTGAACAAACAACGTTACAATCAGAGGACCAATCTAAAAACCCCACTCTTAAGGTATTTGAAGACGTGAAGTATCTGATCCAGTGTTTTCAAAAAGTTTATTTTGTTGCTTAGCCAATAAAGAGAATTCATGATAAACTATTGCCCGATATGAGAGAATGTTATCAGAATTTTCTAGAATGGTATGTAGATTTAACAATACGCGAAAAAGACTGTGTACTAAACAGTAATTTCAAAATGAAGCTTAATAAACTAAGCTAAAAAAGAAATCAATTTTTTTTTCCTAAAACTCAAAAACTAGTATAATTAAAAAGGTTTTATGATATTTATACACACACTAACATACAACTGCAAACACAAACACGCACACGCAGATATACATATACACATAGAGATGTATATATATATATATATATATATATATATATATATATATATATATATATAGGCTATATATATTCTTTTATCTTTATATTAAACATCAATATTACTACATTATACATTATTAAATTAAATAATTTCAAACAATTGTTTATATTATTATTATTAAGCAAACACAATCACGCAGATATATATTTATATATATATATATATATATATATATATATATATATATATATATATATATATATATATAATTTTATCTTTATAGTTAATTTTAAAAAATCGTTTATATTAATTTTAAGCTTTGTTAATTTTTTGCCATTTTTGTTTTAAATTTTAGCTTTGAAATGTAGAGTATACCATTTTACCGATTTTTTAAAAATATTTTATGCATCGCTAGATTATTTTTACATTATTGACTGCATTTTCAGAAGCATGTTATTCCTTCATGTTTAAATGCTTTTTCTTTATTTATAACAGTCAGTGTTGATTTATAAAAACTATTATTTTACGAGAATTTTGCAGAGCTGAAAGTGAACTTTTTAAAAAGATTGTTGACTTGAAAAATCAAAATTCTAATTTTATTTTATGAATTAGATAAATAAAAGCTTAATTTAGATTTACAAAGTAACGACTTTTATGATTTTTTGAAAAAAAAATACAAAATTTATATTTTACCAAAAATATCCAAACTTTGTAATTTGCCAAACGCAGATTGTAAATATTTAAAAATTTGATTAAGTCATTTAAATATGTATCGTGAATTGTTACTCTGTCTATTTTTAATGGCATTGGCTACAAACTGCCTTTCACGATTTCATTGTAGTTATATTGACGTATTATGTGCTTTCTGCTATGCCAACAAAAGACTTTTACATTTGAAACTGATGCAAATGTTGCACTAACCCATAGTTATAGCGTTGGCTGTACGGAAAATCGCAATTTTACAAACTATCAGTGATAGCATTACTGATCTGAAAAGAAGTTATATGATTTTCTATATATATTTTGATAAAAAACCCTCATACTATGTAAATGCTGATGTAAATAAAGCACTCCATTTACTCACCTAAAATTGTATCAAATATGTTATCGTACATTAAATATACTCGCTATGTAACATTGGATGGACGGCGTGGCATAAACAGGTAGAGCGTCTTTGACCCAACTTTGATGGGTACCAAACTCATGTTAGGGAAAATAAATTCGGCTGGATAGAGTTCTGACCACACCTTCCTTTCATACGCCGCAGTCATGAAACATATGAACTCTACTTCATCTAACGGATCGCTATATCTAAATATGATTCTCTACTTTACTTTACTATGTAACATCGGGAATTACCATAAATAACTGAATGTTAAAATAGCCGTTCCGTTCTGGTACTCCGTAGTGATTTAGATATAGCTGTCTAGTAATTAAAACGTTTCAGTTTATTTATTTATTTTTTTTGTAATTGCCAACAAATACAATTTAAAAAATAACTCAATGGATATTTTAAGGCATAATGATGTATTCATGAAATTTCTATTGATAATATATGCTGCCACGTGTTTACTTATTAAAGTTAAATGGTTTGTGTACGTTTACACAACCAAAACTTCTTATTTTTTCGTCGTTCTTTATTGTAATGATGTAATAATTAACGAGATTTCCTCCAACTCAATTAAGTATTACTTGTCATTCTGTTATGGGTCATATAAGCCTTTGACTCCTTTTTCAGCCTTTTCTTTTTGTGGGTTTTTAGGTTGAGCAACCATGAGCTTTACCGACACTACCATGCCAACCTCAACACCAACCCAAAGATGCACTGTTAAATAAAATCAGTGTTAACGTGGAATCTAAAGTTTTTATCGTATTTTCACTTTAAGAGTTGTATTAAATTAATAATCATTTGTTTTTTTTTAATCACGAGATTGTTGTTTTTTAAAATAAATAATCATATTTGTTTCCAATAAAATAGTGTTTAGTTTCAGTTCATGATTAATTGATATTACATTTGGAATTTGAAAGCTGTACAAAAACATACACTTACATTTCTTATCGAGACAAGCGTGTCTCAATCACTACCGACACTATCAGCAAAGTGTGTCTCAATCACTAAAGACACTACCAAGCAAGTGTGTCTCAATCACTAAAGACACTACCAAGCAAGTGTGTCTCAATCACTACCGACAGTACCAAGCTAGTGTTTTCAATCACTACCGACACTACCTACCTAGTGTATCTCAATCACTACCGACACTACCTAGCTAGTGTGTCTCAATCACTACCGACACTACCAAGCTAGTGTGTCTCAGTCACTACCGACACTACCTAGCTAGTGTGTCTCAATCACTACCGACCCTATCAAGCTAGTGTGTCTCAATCACTACCGACACTACCTAGCTAGTGTGTCTCAATCACTACTGACACTATCAAGCAAGTGTGTCTCAATCACTACCGACACTATCTAGCAAGTGTGTCTCAATCACAAACCCGAAAACCCGCAAGCATACATAAGAGCTAGGAGTCTCAAGTGCTCTTTACTATAGCCCATTCAGCAGGCAGAGCCGAGTCATTGATAACGATAAAGGAGAATATATGTCACGGCCAAGGCACAAAACCTAATGTGCAACGTGTGAAATTCGACCCGTGTGTAGAACTAGTCAAACATGTTATCTTACACATTGAATGCTGAAACCGGATTGGTTAAGCTAGATTTTGAAAAGAAGGCGGAAGGTTAATTGTAGTCCACCCCCTCCCCGCCTCCCAACACAACCACGATTGTGTCTACACTTGTATTTACACTGTGCATAGAGTAAACACTACTATCGTTTCAGAGACGCAACATGAATCGAGCACAAATTATTTTGTTGTATTTTTATCTACTGACTGTTGCAGGTAAGATATAGAGATTTTATATTCGTATTCTAGGAATAGATAACAAAATATTTAGTTGTATATTTATCTTCTGGCTGTTGCAGGTAAGATATTGAGATTTTATAGTCGTATTCTAAGAATAAATTAAAAGTAAATTCAAGCATGAAGTGTCTAGAAGTTTGTAGTGGGTTTTCAATATGGGGTGTGGGGGACCACAATAGTAATTTTACAACGCGGCACGTCAGTACACATTAGCAGACACTGCTCAGCAGTGGCGTAGCCAGGATCGTCTCAAAGGGGGGTTCCAATTTTTACCCGGGGACAAACTTTCGATTTTCACCCCCCCCCTCATACTTTTTCTATATACCGTGGGGTCTATGGAGTGGTTATGACCCCCCCTAACCCACCCTCTGCCTGCGCCACTGCTGCTTAGTGACAATCGAACACTCCCACTCCACCTCCTTCTTAAAATACTAAATACGAATTGTGTATAGCACGCTTCGCCTTTCCCCGCCATTTCTCTTCGCCATTTATCACAATTGATCTTCAATGTTAAATGTGAAGCACATTTTTGTAAACAAGTTGAAACAAAGAAAAAACGCAGTGATAAAGATCGCGCAGTAACAACCATAGTGGCTAACCTTAGGCCTCATGTCTCAATGAAGAAAATGTTAATTGAAAAGTAACGGGGAATTGTTCCTGATGCACTTAAAGAAGCTTCAACAGACGAAGCATAGTGTCTAAATGTAATCAGTTTGTTGCCTAGTTGTAAGTGGTGTTAAAAATTTACCATTCTATTGATAAATTCATTGTGGAAAAATAGTGCTTTGCGGATTGCAACAGATAATAAAAAACGGACAGTTATCCTAGGTTAGCTAGCGGTAAAGTTATAATATTAAATTATTTATACATATCTAAAAATATACGTTACAGTTTTATATGCATGCAGCCCAGCAGAAGAGGGCCAGCCATATGAACTGAAACATACCATGTCTAAAGCTCCGAGTGACACGACAATGGTCATGTGGACAAAAGACGACATTTTAGTCGCTGAATGTCCTGTTGATGCTGGTGACTGTGTCACCAACGACATCAACTGGCTGACGGCAAAGGTTGAACTGGTCAACAACACGATTGTGTTCTCTCTACGAGTTAATTATGTGACAAGAAAATTGTCAAGTAGCTCCAAAGGACTTTGGAAATTGAGAACCCACACATCTAGCCTTAGTGTAGAGGTTTTCTACTACTGTACCCTACAAGTCTATGGTAAGTATAGGGTTAATACAATATAGTAATAAGCACTGCGGATGTAGTTTAAATATAATCATACCAATTTCAAAATGAAATGTGACGTTCTAAAATTCATTTAATAACTATTAGTATAATTACAAAATTGTAACAATATTTTTAGAAAGTGTCCGGTGAGGCGCTTAGTTACTAAACCGAAAAGTCCCGATTTCGAACCCCAGGGCATGTTAGATTCAAGGAGAGAAAACTTCTAAATCACACAACTACTGCCTTGTCGTCTGTTCAAGTCAGTCAGGATGGAAATAGACTAAGGAAGCCAATAGAGAAACAAATGCAGGCTGTGTCAGCGAGCTATAGGGTGCTTAACATGTTGACAAGTTAGAACTAATTGTGTTAGTCGAAATATATTATGACTATACAATTAAGAACAAAGAAGACGAAGAAAAAAATATATTTTAAATGTACGCAATGTAAAACTCAAGATGATGATCATGGTTTTAAAACAATGTGATTTTAATGAAATAATTTTTTTTATTAGATTCAATAAACAAACATTTGAAATATATTTCTTAATTTTTTTTTTTTTTTACTTTTACAGCATAATCAAAATGTAAATATTTTTTAACAGCTAAGCCTAGAGATATTTTTTGTGAATACATGTGGTCTATCGAAGGTTACAATGTCGATTGCAAAGTCAAAAATATATTTCCAGAAGCAATGGTAAAAATTTATTTCTTTTTCTTTCGGATTCCAACATGATTAAATTTTAAATTTATTTATTTGAGGTTTATCCCAATGACTACTTTACATTGCTAATACCATTAAAAAATACACAACCGTCTCACAATAGTAATAATCCTATTCCTAAAAATTAAGTTTTTCTATACTAAACTACCGTTTTTTTCCTTTTATAAATAAGATACTAAAATGTATTACATTTTTCAGATGATTGTGGAAAGAAGAAATGTTCCGTCACCTCCAATTTCATGTATCAACTCAAAAGAAAAAGAGGAACCAGCTTATTACAATTCCAGTTGCAAGACCACATTTCTAAGAGAAGACCTGCATTTACAAACGGAGTACTTTACCTTCTTCGTCTATCCAAATTTAGTCGCATCTAAAACTAATTACAAGCTAGGACTAAATACGTCGTCTTCGTTAAACATAGGTATATTTTAAACAAAATCAAATACTAATATTGGGAATCGTTAGCGATTGATTTATGAGAGTGAAGTTTTTGTTGTTGTTAAAGAATAGTATTTAAAATAGGACAGCGATCGATTCGAAAAAAAAATTGCCTTATTTTTAAAATAGTTACTGGTAGTAATTATTTTGGCTGTATCCCTTTATAAATGGGAAACAGTTATATTATCATTTCATAAACGAACGGTTATCTAAGCGATAATACTTTGGTGGTACCTTGCTAAAGTAAAATTCCATTTTAGAATGTGACGGTCCATGGGACAATAGAAGTAGAGTTCACCTGATTCTGTGAACTCGGCATAAAAAGGGATAGTGTGTACAGTTGCCTATTCTTTCCCTAATGTGAGTTAGGTACCCATCAAAGCTGGGTTGGCTCAGATACGTTCTATGACATAAATAAACTATGGCTGAAGTTTAATGTCATTAAAGGTGGTTGAGCGTCTAATTCGTCTGTCTGAAAAGCGTACAGATTTCCCTAAATCGGTTTCTAACTGTTGACAGAGCCAAAGACAGTGGTACTAAAAGAATGTGAGGTGAAACAACAACAAATAAAATGTCGGTGTAGGCGATTGGATGGGAACACTTCAATCTTTGATTGGTACATGAACAATACACGTGTAGGTGAACAATCGGATGAATACATCACAAGTGTTACAGAATTAACAGGTACTTTAACTTAAAAGAAAGTCAATAAGGACAAAAATTTGCTTGATTTAATTAACCAAATCAAATTATTATCTTAAACATATCTCTACGAAAATAGATCAAGCTGTTGCTTGCTTACCAGTTGTGTGTTCGGAAAATGACTGTGCTAAAATTAGTACACAAAGTGAGTATTTTTAAATTTTTCATAAAGGAAGAGCATACAATAAATCTTATTTTCTTCAACGTTAAGCAATATATCTAGTGTTATGATTAATAAAGCTTATATAAACTGTCTGTGTTTTTACCATTGTTGTTGTTCAGTATGTTATATTATAGGATTATACTCATCATGCGATAATTAAATATAATTTGCTACCTCTACTGTTCAGAGATTGTATGTTTAGATGTAGGTTATGAAAAATACATGAAAATACAGTACGCATATATTTTAAAAACAGGCAGTATATGTGTCACCTTATTAGAAGATATTACATGTCCAGTAGTTGTATTATTGCTAAATAATGTTCTATCCACAACCATTTAATATTAATAACTACAATGAAATGAAAATTCATTTCACTTGTAAATTACATGGTAATTTCTTTTTAATAGTATTGTGACACACATTGTAATTTTGACTATACATTAATGCATTTTTAACATTGGCTTAAAATGTACTGCTAAATTCTTTTTCAGCTTCTGCCTGTGACTATGAAAGCACTGTGATAGTACTTTCTATATTTTTGACCATCGCTATCATTGTGATATGTGTGATCTGTTTAATACTTATCAAAAGATGTGCGTATGTTTATTCTTAAAATAAACAACTATAACTTATCCATAGTAAATAAATTGTTCTAGTCCTAATATACATATTTTATATATTTAAATTACAGTTACAAATCTTCTAACATTTTCAATAAATTATATTATTATGCCCTATTTATGTACAATGTAAAGTGAAATGTGTGTTACATTAAAACTACATGACAGGTAAACCAGAAAAAGGTGTGCCAGGCATTGACAGGTGTGTAAAAAATTCAATTTTTTTCGGTTTTATGTTTATCATTTTATATAGCTCTAGCTAATAAGTTTTTTTTTTGTTTTTTTTAATGCATTAAATATTTACTTTCCAGGATGTTTTACAGGGGTAAGCACCTTTCATAATAAAAAAATCAATCACTAATTATATGCGCCTGCTCGTTATTTTAGACGAATGTAAATGGCTAGTACCAACTTCGATATATGTTTAATACTCTTCTTATAAAGTAATGTTTTTTTTTCTGTTGTTTTTTTTTTAATCGTTAAAGTATTAAATCATGTTTACACTTAAAAGTGATCTGACTTATGTAAGGATATATTTTTATACTCTAATAATCATTAGCCAAGTATTCTACAAACAAAGATGAAGCTGAAAGCAATGAAAAGTAAGCACTACATTGATTTTAAGATGGATTCATACAAATTTCAAGTAATCTTTTTAAAACAAAATACTGTTTACTTTTTTTTTTTTAAATGTTTTCAAATACCGAAAACCATTGAATCATTTTTAATTTCAGGAATCCAGACCCACAAGCCGGTGGTATTTGTTTAAATAAACTAATTATATATGAATACTTAGAAACTATTATTAAAATATTAAAATAATATTTGATATTTTTTTAAACCCATATGTATTGCTTATTTAAATTTAAATGCAAAGACTGCCCTTGTTCATACAAATGTACATTTCTCAGGAACCGACGATATAAAGATGAATGTACTCAACGAGAAGTAAGTTTATATAAAAATAAAAATTAGATATAGAGCAAAATAAATTAGCTTAAATTCTAACAATTTAAACACAAACTTAGCTTTAGTGCAACTATAGACGTTACTGTGTAATATCTTTAAAAAATTATACGTTCATTTAATTATTTAACTATCATTTGCAGAAAAGCATTGTTGCATCATGAAGGTAAATATTGAACCTTGATGAGCATATTATATACATTTTTTCTCACCAGTTTTCTATCGATAAATAAATCTAAATAAATTGCTTAATTGCTTAAATATCGTTTCACATTATATAATTTTTTTTTCGAAAAATCAGTTTAAATATTTACAAATATATATATATATATATATATATATATATATATATATATATATATATATATATATATACTTATTTTTATATACTTATTTTTTATTTAGCTAATACTGTAGAGAACACCGTAAACATTTACGCGCCATAGCATTTTATTTAGCAAAATGTATTTTCTTCTTTTCTTAGTCTCTACTTTGGTGACAATTGATTCGGATTCGCATAAAGCACGGTATTTTTTTTTCTATTGTAGCAGTGTAATTAGTTAAGCGATGGGCAATTTTTAGTTTTAGATAGATTTAGACAACAAAACGAATATTGAATATCTAATGTTCAAACGAAGTCATAAATGTTTTATTAATTTTCTATAACTCAGTGATTTTAACCTCTAACTTACTAAATTATAAATTGTCTACTTTTTACTAACAGCATTGTGAATGATATATTTTTGTCAGTTATATACACGCAATGTGAATAAAAATTCAAGCATAGGAGAAGTGTTAAAGAATATTTAGGTCTAAAATTTAGCCATTATTAATTTTTAGTATATATTTATAATTTACTTTGCGCTAATTGAAAGCTGGGTTTTTTATATTAAACATAGCATATTTGCTTTTAATATTTTAACTTTTGGAAAAAAAATCAAAACTAAATTAGTGGGAATTAATTACATGAAAAATAAATATGTGTAGTGTCTTTTTTTCATGATAAATTTTGTAATCTTAAATACAGTAAACAGTAATGAGTGTTTCTTTTTAATATTTATTTTTTATTTTATTGATGCTGTTGTTACATGTATTGCAATGCTAAAATGGTATTTGGAAAAAAAAGTTATACGTAAGTTGTTTTTTTTTACATTTCACTTTAAAAAAGTATTCAATAATATTGTACTATTTCAAATAACATCTATTCATTTCAGGAAAATATTTGACCTAAGTATTTATAAAGTGAAATCTTCAATACTACTAATAGGGACTCGAAACTGTAACATCGAATTATTCAAGAGATCAATACTGCAAAGAAAAAATTACGTTACAAATGAAAACAAAGATTCTTTAAAGAGGAATCCACAAAAGGGAGACAGTGCAGTGTTAACATTGAATTACTCTGAACGAGATAACAGAATAATAAAACTTGTTGATGGCCCTGTGTATGGTGACATCCAACTTGACTATTTTATTGATCATATGAAATCATGTCTGTGTTTAAGCCATATGGGCTATAATGCTATTTTCCTAGCATTTACAGCGGATACAGTAAGGGAAATGAATTTATTACTAACCATTGTACACGATGATTTCAATATTGATATGAACTATGCGTTTTGTATTATGATTTATTCAAAAGAATGCGTAATAGAAAAGGAAGTTGAAAGCGAGTACATTAACATTAAAAACATAACCGGAGAGAGGTTTTTAATGTATGACATAAACGATCCAGAAAATGGTTTTGATGAGTTTTTTGCACGAGTGGAAAAAATTCAGGATACATGTACTAGTCATCTCATGGCAAATATCGATGCAAGACTTTTTAAAAACAACATAGAGTTAGAGGAAATATTAAAAGAAACGTGTTTATTCATGGGGAAATTACATCATCAGTTACACGAAAACATCAACACGATGGAAAACATTGAGTATCGTTTACAGAGAATCGAGGAACTTTGGAATAAGCTCCAGAAAGAAATTGATAATACATATATAGGTTTTGATGCAGCAGGTAGTGTATTGTCTAAAACACAGGAGATGCAAATGGATAAGAGAATTATCGAGGACATCACGCAGTTGATTGAGTGTCTAAGATACATATATTTCGTCCCACAGCCGATGAAGCGGAGTAAACAAATTTTACTACCAGATTTAGAAAACAGCTACCAAAGTTTTCACGACTGGTATGTCGAATCGGTAACAATGAACAAAGATGATTTACTTGATAAAAATCTAAAGATAAGGTTGTCGAATGTAAATAAACATTACGAAATTCCCATTGATACAACTGGACATTGCTAATTTGTATTTTGAGCTAATGATTATTTATCATGTATTTAATTAATCAAGTATACAAAACTTTAAAAATTTGGCAAATCGAAACGTGAGTATGATACATTAGGTAGATGATACGTGGTTTCTTCCATAAGTTTTGATCTAAATTAATTTAAATTGACTCTTTTTTCGATTTTAGTTTTCTATTTCTTTCCAATTCCTTCAATGGCCGTGCTCCACCCTCTCCTCATCTACGCTTTCCCATGAGATATGAATGCAAGAAACACTGCAAAGAAATCTCTTGTTGTGCGGCGTTAGGGCTGGTAGTGCAGTGTAGGAGACAAAAAATACACTATTAAAATTTTGCTGTGAGATATTTTGTCTGAGATATTTTGTCTGAGATTTTTTGTCCATGATATCATTTGTCCTGATACATTTTGTCCTGTGTGTGAATACCAATTTTTTTTTTTTATTTCTTGTTTCTGATAAAAATTATTATTACTATTTTGCCTTAAGAAATCATGATTATTAATAACCATCAATCTCAAATATTTTGTTTTAAAAAAATATGTTACAAGACATAAGAACTAGAGAAATCTTATTTCACTGATTATTTTTTTTATTTTTGATTGACTGTTACACATTTTATTTACTGAAATAATTTAAAAAGTAAATGCTACTATCAAATTAAAAAAAAAAGATTTTTTCAATATGTTCCTGTAGCTTTTTTAAAGTCAGCGTATCAACAACAGTAGCAATCTTTAAATCTGGCACCTGTAAGGATTTAACAATATAAGCTTTAATAAGATCATTTTGTATCACTATTTAATAAGCTTTTTATTCTTTTTATTATTATTATTGTTATTATTATTATTATTACTATTATAATTATTATTATCGTTGTTATTATTATCATTTTAATTAATATAAAGCATTTATGTTAATTGTATGGTTTTGAAATTATTTTTATTAATATGCTCAACCCTGATATAGTTATTTTAATTCGGAGAAATAAGTAATGAATGAATAATTAATAAATGAATTAATTTTGATTACTCCGTTTCAAGAACCATCAAACACGTAGCGTTTCTGTCGTCAACATTTTCCTGTTTCTTTATGACAGAAGTTACTACAGCTTTGGACACATTTATTTTTGCAGTCCCAACCCCACGATCCGTCATCGCAGTCTAAAAACAATAATATTTTGTATCGATTATAGAAGGAGTTTGTCAGCATTTCCTCCAACACTTTATCGGGTTTGATGGATATACATAAAGACAATGGTATAACGTTTTCATGTATATAAATATGTAACTAAATAGAAATGTAAACAATATTTCAAATTCAATTATACTTATATTTTAAAGTGTAAATGTGTATACTTAATGAAGTATGAAATGATTATTATGATCTGAGTTAATTTTCTTGTTTTTATTTATTAAATATGGTTTTTCGATCTTTAGTTTGCGCTCTTATGTCGGCGCTCTTTTGTCGGGAAATTGGTGCGCTCTTATGTCGGCGCTCTTATGTCGGCGCTCTTTTGTCTGCGCTCTTATGTCGGCGCTCTTTTGTCGTGCGCTCTTTTGACGGGGTGCCGAATTGGGGGGAGGGGTAATTCTCTAGGGGATAATTGACAGGGGTGTAATTGACAGGGGGTTAATTGCTTCGGGGGTATATATGGGGGGGGGGGGGGTAAATGTCCGGAAGGAATGTACTGTAGCCCTAATAAAGTACCAAAGTTCACTAAGAGACCTATGCCTTTTAAATTAATATAATTTTGTACTGAAGTTATTCTCTAAATCAATAAATTGCTTATTCGTGGTGTTTTTTTAATCTGTAAAAGTGCAATTGTCGCGTGTTGCTGTGATTACAGAAAAAAAATTAATTACAGCTGTTAAGCAACTTTCAATGTATAACGTGGCTGAGCGCTAGAGCTCTAGACTGCTAACCCGAAAATCTAGAGTTCGAATCCGGGATCAATTGAGCGTCTCTGAGTCCGACCAGCATTACTGGTTACCTAATTCGAATTAGGGAAAGTAAAGGCGGCTGGGCAAAGTGTTGACCATACCTTCCCTTTATACATCGAGGAGAAGAAACATAAATATTTCATCTGCCTAACGGAAATCTAATATACTACTAATTGCATCAATAGACTTGAAAAGCTAGACACTTTATTTAGCTTATTGTTTAAAGTAGAATTTTACCCACAAATAAACATATACACAATATCAATATAATTATATTTTTTTATGAGTGTCGGGTAGACAAGAGTGTGGGGATAATAATGGGAATTTTTTATGTTAACAAATTTTACCGTCTAAATTACACAACTTTTCATTATATTGAGATATTACATGAGCCTTTTTGTTGTTTGCCTTTTATCAAAACGGCTCTAAGTCGTTGTCGGCCTTTGTATATATCAGCATATTCTTCCGAATCCTAAATAAGTTAGTGTAATGTATCTTAGTTTTAGATACAGTATCAGTATTTAAAGACAATGCGAAACTGCAGTACTTGTAGATCATACAAATGAAGTTTTAATATCTACTATGCTTTATCAATAGGCCTACCTTGACATTGTCCAGTCTCCTTATGACAGGCTCTAGAGCAAAGGCCACTACATCTTTTACAGTCTAAATCCCAAAAGCCATTATCGCAGTCTAACATCACATAAAAATAGATAAATAAAAAGTTTTATGCAACTTAATATATTCAATATGAATGTATGCTTTGTGTATATAATGTATTAGCATCGTATTAGTGTAGCGCAGAAGAAAACCTTAGTTTGAAGGTAAACTTTTTACAAAAACATACGAAAAAGATTATACTAGACAGAATCAAAATTGCTATTCAAAGACTTTGTTTCAAATCTAAAACAAAAAGACATTCTCCCTTTTTTATTACCCTATCCATTCGTCAACTTAAAAAAAATCACATTTCTTCAAAACTTCCTTTTGCAAACAAAATCTAATTTTACTCTTTATTTGGTACACTTTAAATTTTAATATGTCCTTACCTCCATACACTTCTAACTCACAAATAGAAATTTTCGGCTGTGTTTCACCTGGTGGTTTTTCTTTCTGCTTGATATTAATTTTGGTAGCTCCTCTCAGTAATTTTACGTCCAAATCATAAACCATCTGCACATCTTTTGTGTCTTTGTATCGAAAGAGAACGTTGGATCCTGAATCAAAAACTTCCATTTCAAAGCCTTTTAAACGCTTCTCTGTTCCCAAGCTAAAAGCGCTAGCTGAAATAGTGTGAAGATATTTTAGAAAAAAGACGCAAGGTCCGTCATTTGAATAACAAAATAAGTCATCGCTCTACGTTAAAATGTGTTTTCGTAAATGCGGATACCAGAGTTACTTGCAACGATAATATACTAAACATATATACTAGACATATCTGAGACGTAGAGCTCGACTTGGACCTGGACCTGGACCTGGACCTGGACCTGGACCTGGACCTGGACCTGGACCTGGACCTGGACCTGGACCTGGACCTGGACCTGGACCTGAACCTAGATTTTGACTTTGATTTTGACCTTTATTTTATAACAATCTTGATGTTTATGTACATTATGACGTTGTTAATTTTGGATTTTATTATTTATTTCACATGTATAATTTTCTTGTATTTGATTTTTTTCATTCTTAAAATAATTTGAACTTAGATCGGAAATTTAAAAGAAAAAAATTCTATATAATAATGTATTTTAGCGTGCAATTCAAAACTTGTATGGCCAATTTAATTTAAGAATATATTTTTTTTCAACACAACAATTACTTGAAATGTGTTATAATAATAAGAAAAATAACTAATTTTCATCGAAATTTGTAGATTCATATAAAAACTTGTAAAACTTTAGCTTTAATTATTAAAATGGCTTGGCTCTTAGATAGCATAAATAAATTTTGTTTATTTTTAAATACAATAATAAACTAATAAATATGTAAGGTACATTATTGTTTCTTTCAAAAAACTTTTAACAAAATATATTTAAACGCACCTCCTCCTCCACGGTTGAAGATCCTAACCTTAGATACTGTCATCGCTGTGCCAAACAAAAGTTCAAATGAAGGATTTGCGTCTGCGTCACTGGTGTGTGAAAACACACGTTCACAATTGTCTGAAGTACCGTCTACGGCCAAGCTTGCTGGATAAATATTATAATAATGGCTAGACTGTTTTACTTGTTGTTTCAATGCAACGTTGCGGCCTTTTTTTTAGAAAAATAGAAAGTAAATAATATGGTAAACAGTTTGGTTTTATTTTTAGTGGGCGAGGGGCATAGGTTTGAATTACGTGACGTTTACGTTTTAGAATATTCTAATGTTTTAAAAGAATGTTAAATATTAATGTAAAAAGGTTTAACTTGTGTGAAATGTAAAACATGGAGATTTTCAATTCATTTTGATCTACAATGCTACATTATTTGATTTCATTTTATAACGCTATCTGATGTTTGAGACAATTAGGATGATCGTTGCTTGATACGTATAAAGAATATAAAAGAAAACATTACTAACCTCCGCTGAAATAAACAGAGCACAAATTGTTTAAAGTTTTGCCACTCAATTTGATATTGCTAACAACCGTGTAAATATCACAGAAATAATCAACCACCTCGTTGTCCACGACGTACTTTCTAGAGCCACATACAAAAGTTGTGTCAGGTGTAGTAATATCCTTCATACCTGTTATTGTTATTTTTTTAATGATTCCGCCGTTGAAAAAAGTCCATATTATAAAATGACAAAATATTTTCAAACAGAACCTTAAAAATATGTGGGTACTGAAATCTTACGGTTAATTTTCTGTACTTGTTAACTTATTATTCGAATTTCCATTACTCATTTCACTTAAACGGACATATTGTCTTCAATGCCTTACGCTTTTGTATTCTAAATTCATTAATTAGTGAAAACGATTTTTGGCCTTTAAGTTCCGATTTACTTTAAGCGAATAATAAAAACCAATCGCAATGTTGAAAATTTCAATAGATGTTTAATTAACAAATATTATTAAATTGTTTAATCTAATATATAAAGTTCTATCCTGTACGTTTGTTTGTAAAATATTAGTTTGTAAAATGTTTGTAATCGAGGATAACAAAGGAATAGAAAAAAAACGAAAAAAAAAACGATACTCGATGGATTCAAATGTTAGATTATTAAAGCGCTCACGGTCAAAATTTATGAGATAAAAAATTACTATTGAAAGTCTTTAACCCTTTATCTACTGACGGTACTTTAAAGTATCACCTAAATTAAGCGCCTGTATTGTTTTTAATTTAATACGAATTTTAATAGTATTATCAACCCTGAGTCACCTGTAGTTGGAAGGATCGATGTTTTTTGAAAATTTCTGGTGTGGCGCCATTTTCAATGTCTTGCTGTATCGGTAGTTCACAATTTTTCTGTACAGTTCTCACACACATTCCTGAATTCCCTTTGTTTTACCTTATTTTTCAAGTTTTCAACCCCAAATATTTTTCATTGGCGCCTTCAATAGTCAGGCAAACGCGTTTAACTTCTAGTTATACAATTTTAATCAAATTGTCTTTGCAATAGATCAATGTTTACAAGTGGACTAATAAGTACCGTCAGGGCACACGGTCATTTTTTTTTAGGATTTTTAGGAAAAATAAGGAGTCACTTAAATATTATTTTGATAATTAATTATCGAAATTAACTCAAAAAATGATATTTACACATTAATCAGAAGATAAGCATATGGTTTACCTAAGAAATATTGTAATTACATGTTGATTTCTAGTAGTAAAATTATAACAAGAATAAAGGTAACAGTTGCAGGCTCGTTTACTAGGTTTTGTTTACTTCATTTGTATACCAGAGCCTAGTTCTAGTAGTTAGATTTAATATGTTAGTTATATTTACTGCAATAAACTGTCTTGCCTATAATAACTAGCATTTACGTAATGTATACCTGTATACTAGTAATAGTCCATACGTCTGCATATAGTATAGATCTATATGGTAAATTTTAATCAGTAAACAGAAAACAGTAGGCCACTACGTCTGTCCTAAACACTCTGAGCTCACTTCTATTTATGAACTTTGCACTGTAGTGTAGACATGTCATAACATTCTAGCACGCTACAATTATACTAGTATTACTAGTAGTTGTGTACTGAATGACAAGGCTTTTGTTTGTTTATGCGGCTCATTGTAATAGTTTTTGACAGCTTCCAGCAAAAGCATGTTCAGTCCAACAAGCGTTGCTAAACCAGAAAGACCACAGACAACAATGAGGGAGCATGACTTGTTGGCAACTTTTGCTGTGCTTGAGGTCTAAGATGTGTTCCGATAGAAAATCCAGTAAAAATCGTATTCAAAATATACTTTTGTGGTGTGCTTATGAATGAAAATTAGAAAAAAAATGATTGTTATAATGATTGCCATGTTATTAGTTGATAAATTGTATAGTTTGCTCCTGTTTTGTAATTATTTTTTTTTTGGAAAAAAATGTCCTACATTCCTGACGGTACTTATAAGTACCAATGTATGTTTGTGCCATTTAAAATTTAAATGTGCTTTAAATGTGCCAAAAGCAATATGATAACACATTGTTTAAGAAAAAAATTCATTCCGAACCTAATTCCGTGATTAAAGGGTTAAAAACAATTTTCATTTTATATACTTAGGATAATAATTTTCAATTATGAACATTACATAAAATTTTTTAAAAAGTGTATTAACGTTTATAAAAA
The DNA here is from genome assembly GCF_028476545.2 of Physella acuta. NCBI lineage: Eukaryota > Metazoa > Mollusca > Gastropoda > Physidae > Physella > Physella acuta. The sequence goes on from NW_026731795.1 coordinate 490,980, forward strand.
TTCTAAAATTGTGTCTGAAATGTATTTGCATTTTTTCCTTTAGTTCTCATAACGTCTCTTGATTTGGAAAACACAGTTACTTCCCTTTAAAAAACCATTAAATCGAGGGAAGAAAGAATTTACATTTTATTACTTTGTTTTAGTGTTAGGAAAAAAAATAATTACATAATTAGCGGGTATCGATTAAGTGCAATGTCGTTGGTTTTTTTAATACTGCCTTTTATTTATTCTATACACTGAACATACTGTCTACTAATTATTTTTTTTAATCAATAACAATTAAAAAGACAGGTCCTACAAATCCTATATGTTTATTTCTTTCCATTTACGGATAAGCTTGGAGTATAATAATTTTGTTCACTAAATTGAAACAGGCGCGTTCGCCGGCGCCCCTGCACGGTTCGATTTGGCGCCCTGGGCTATCAGGTGAGCGCTATGCTGCATAATTTCGTTTTAAACAGTGCGATAGACTATGGATAAGAAAGGTTACTATAGTTTTTATGTTAATACAATCTGGGCGTCCTCCGGCACCCCGACAGGGTGCTATTTGGCGCCCCGGGCCTTCCCGTGTTCGCAATGGTACCTACGCTCGCGTAAGTGAGTTCAAAGACTATGAATAAGTTGGGTACTATAGTCGTTTACTAAGTTGAATCAGGCGATCCCGGCGCCCCAGCATGGTGCGATTTGGCGCCCCGGGCTAACACTTTGCGTTTATGTTAGCGTTAGTGTTTTCTTTGTGTTTAGGTTGGGTTTGCGTTAGTGGTTGTGTTTGCGTTTGGATTTGGGTTTGTTTTCGTTTGCTTTTTTTTGCGTTTGTGTTTTCGTTTGCTTTTTCGTTTGTTTTTTGTGTTTGTGGTTGTGTTTGTGTTTGTTTTTGTGTTCGCGTTTGTGTTTGAATTTGTGTTATGTTTGCGTTGTTTTTTTAGGTGTGTTTTGGTATTTTTTGGTTGTGGTTGGGTTTGTGTTAGCGTTTGGATTTGTTTTCGTTTGCTTTTTTGTTTGCGTTAGTGTTTTTGTTTTTTTTGTGGTTGTGGTTGGGTATGTCTTTGCGTTTGTTTTTGTTTTTGTGTTTTCGTTTTCATTTGTGTTTGTTTTGTGTTAGTGTTATGTTTGCGTTTTTGTTTGTGTTTTGGTTGGTTGTGGTTAGGGTGGGCGATGCCGGGTAAATGCTAATTACTAAACACACAAGTTATTGTCCTTGACCGATACGTTTTTCAGAGATGCCAGTGCAGTTACAGCCGGGACGGCTAGTAGTATTTAAAAGAAAAGAACATTGTAAAATTAAAATCAGTAGTGTTTAATAAAATTCTGTCAAATATAATTCTTTAGCTTTATATTTTTAGTATTTGTGTCTGTTGTTGAAATGAATTGTCTAACATGATCCTTTTTTTGTTTTGTTCCTGAATACAAAACGTATTATAAACATCCATTTCCGGGGAAAAACAACTGCGGGTAAAATTCCGACAGATTTTAACGTACCTTTCTTATACACAAACCGTACTTGAACTGTAGGGTACTCGGCTCCTAGTGGTAAGTTCACATGTTCTGTTGTTATGCCCAAACACGTATTTTCATCGTTGTCGGTTAATATGTGAGTGTTGTTAAAATGGCCGAGTAGATCCACTGCAATACAGGTTAAATATGATCTTAACAATGTTATTCGTAAGTTATTGTTTTGGTTTGTTAACTTTGCATTAGTGTAGGAGGGATTAACGAGATTCACATGAAAGTAACTTTTTGGTTAAAAATTTGTTGTGAGATTCATGTTGGTTTAGCTTATGTCGTTGTGTAAACTAATGAACTCAAGCGAGAATAGTCTAAAAGATATTCTAAAGACCCATTAAATATTATTTTTTAAATCACGCACGGTGTAATTAAAATAAATATGGTTATAAAATCCTGATTAGTTTATTTTTTCAGACTATAAAAAAGGAGTGGATGTAATTGTCGTTTTAATATTTTCGGTAATTCAACACAATTTTGGTTTTCACGTGGTAATGGCGACATAAACAATAACATCCTGCTATTCTATAGGCTAGAATTAATTTTTTAATAATTTTTTTTATACTCGCAAAAATAGGTCATGTGGCTTTAAATAGCATAATGTTATTTAAAAACCAATAACTATCGATCAGGAAGTTCTTGTAAGGCCAATCAAAGTTTCTCGTACAAAAGTGGATAATAAAAACCTTGAACTCAAAAAAATATGTTCATGTTCTCAGGATTTGCAACTTCTATACCACTAATTCTAAAAAATATTAAGTTTCTGAATTATTTTTAGGATTAAGTTTATAATTTTTATTATTTGAACGGTCGCTTTGATTGAAAAATCTTTTTAAAAAACACGTTTTTAATCCATGTCAACATATGGAAGGATTCTCGTCAACATTCTTGACATACTATAGTGCATCAGTACATCGGATAGGTGAAACTGTGTGTGTGGGGGGGGGGTGACTTGGGATATTTTTATTAGGGCCTACAGTATAGTAACTTTACAATTTTATGTTTTAGTAATTTATTCTTCGCAGTATCTTTAATAATTTCATGCTTTGTTATTAATTATACAACATTAATTAAATCTTTTTATAGACTACAGAGTTGTCTGTTCGGTAAACAATTCAAAGTCTATCAAGAGCGACTGAAAGTATTTAAGGCAACTTCTAAATGTATGTAAGGGAGGGGAATAGTAAACCGAAAAAGTGGAAATAAAAATAAAGTTCAAAAACATAGTCAATGAATCTTCAATGCAAAATTATCTTTCTGCTGCATAAGCAGTGTTATAATTGTATTCGACGAATGGCTAAATCAGTTGTGGGTTTAAAATTGCGTCCAAAGGGAGCCTCATACAATTAGCTTTGATGGGCTTACATAGTCTGTTGGCCTTCTCTTGCAATAATCGACAAAAAGATCAGGCTACAGGGGAAGAGCATTTGAATCCTTCTAGCTCTTGTGGGGTACCTTGCCTACCTAGCCCCTAGCTGAACACAAGGGTCTCTGGCGTTAAAGTACACGCACATAACATCTTAACCTGTTGTGATCCAAAACAAATGGAGCAGATGAAGTGGAGTTTATCTGTTTCAGATGACCTTGGTATATAAGGGATAGTGTGTTCAGCACAATGTCCAGCTGTCTTTGTTTTCCCTAATGTGAGTTAGTAACCAGTCAGAGCTGGGTGGACTCGAACCCGAATTCAAACCAGAGACTTTCGGGTTAGCAGTCTAGTTCTCAACGCTAGGCCACTCCGTTCCATGGATGACTAAGACAGTCTCTTCTAATTCATAAGCACTTTTTCTAACCCAATTATACATTAAGCGTGTCAGGAGTCGTGCTTTGATTCCATTGCTTCAGGATTCACAGTCAGAGCACTAGTACAAGAGCCATGTTTTCTTGATCAACTATAAACTTTCAGTATATTAAAAATATTTACAATTTTTTATCTTCTAAAATAGACATATTTTAAACTTTTATTTTTGGAAAGGCCATAATTCCAGAAAACAGGTTATGCCCGCAATGTTTAACTTTTGTATTTTATAGACTTATCGTTTAATATTGATAAATCAATCGATCTAGAAAGTCGGCCTATATTAGTTTATTATAATGTTCAGTAGTGGGAAATCGTACTGTACGCCACTTACGATCTCTTTTTCCCAACTTGCTCTAATTTGCTTTGGCTAGGTATAGTGAGTTAACCTTGTTTCGATTGGAATGGCTAATTACAGTGGGTCCCTTTTTCGAGCTTACCCTAATTGGTTTCTATGAAACCAGCGACTTTTGATACTGTATGGTTAGACTATGTAAAATAAAGCTCCCGAAATGTTTGGCCAACAAAATTATGACTCAGGACAATATGGCTCAGAACATATGGAACTCGTAAATGACGACAAGGTTCAAGAGTGAAAAAGGAGCCAATTTAAATGGACTTTAATGGGGACGTATTTTGTCGTGAGTCATATTGGCAGAAGCCATTTGTGGGAAGTCCAACTGGTTGAAGCCTGGTAGTGGTGTGGGGGTAAGTTTTAAAAGCCTTTTTTTAGCTTGCTTAATATGTTTGTATGTGTGTGGCTCCGCAAAATCTTGGAATCTAAACCCACTTCCCATTGTCCGATGATCTTAAATTTCCTCAGTGGTATTAAAATGGATGAAAAATAAAAAAATACCTAGTTTTATATCTGATTCGATGGACAATTCGATGGACAATTTCTTTTTAAAGTTTAATTTAAAAATACTAATTTCAATAATAAAAGGAACTATAACAACATAATTTAAAAATACTAGCGATCAATACTACCATCGAGGCTAAACTCATATCAGTTTAGGATTGCCTGACTCAATTTTAAATCTACTTGATTGATTTTTACGCACACAAATACATTTTTTAATGTGAGGTTTATTTGATCTAGTTCCGTAACTCCTTAACTTGGTGAAATGGAAATAAGTTTTTTTTGGTATGCTGCTGACTGAATATAGCTCCAATGTATGCAATTAATCATGCCTCAGATTCTATATTTTATAATAATTGTTTGAATTAACACATTGAGGTAATACTCATAATAAACAGCTATTGTCGCTTATTTAATAAACACGAAGTTGAATGATATTTATTTTTTGTTTTTCTGAACTTTATAGATACTTATTTGATCAATTGTGCTAAATCAGTAAAATAAAGTAATAGGATTCAAAGAGTAACAATATTGGTGATAATTTAGTACAATGACTATAAATATTTGCAATGTGGGGATTTTCATGAAATAAACCTAATTGTTCGTGTTTGAACTGATAGTTCTTTGATTTTTTAGTAATGCGATATTTATAGCGTAACATAAGATAAACATCACACTAGTAAACTAAGGAGTTTCGAATTAAGGGGTTGCTATATCTGTAATGTAATTTGAAACAGAACGAAACACGATTTGTGACAGTGTGTGGTAAATTGACTTTAAATTATCTTTTGTAGTAAAATAAAATACAAAAAATGTCCGAGATACAATCTCACAATCAAATGTTGAATTTTAGGTTTGAAAGATTTATTGCAATATACAACTGTGATAATTTATACACTTTTGTCAAAAAAAACACCCAATACTTTAAAGTTAAACACATATTTAAGTAAAATTTATGTTTTACTTACCATACTGACATGTTTTACCAAACCAGCCTAGAGAGCATTTTGATCCACTTTTACACGAACCGTCAGGGTTACATTGGTCGTTGACACAGTGACACAGATACTGTTGATTTGGACCGAACCACACTTGAGCTAAAAACAAGGAAAAGAGCAAGGTTAACTTGTCAACTAAGTATGATTTTACAGTAAGACAAGCGATCATGTTCCGCGCGTTGTTGCGGTCTCGTAATGAAGAAAATTCAAAGAAACGTTATAGCAACATTCAATTTACTAATTATGACTTTTATATTAAAATAAAATAAAAATTGATTAATTTTTAAAGTACATGTCAAATCATAACCTTAGAATCAAGGTATCTGCCTCTACCACGCGAGCGTATCAATACGTGACAGCTTGAGAGTTAATTATATTTCTAAAAATAAGGTATCTAACCTTCAAAAACCTCAAAAAAAGTTTCGGCCTTTGTCATTTAAACTCATAGTTATTAAGGATCCTTCTAACAAAGCGGTAAGTATTGAGTTCGCATCCGGGTTCAAGTCAGTACACGTCCCTCAGTCCACCCAACTCTGATGCTTCCTAATTCACGTTAGGGAAAATAAAGGCGGCTGGGCATAGTGCTGACCACACTATCCCTTCATGTGCCGAGGTCACAGAAACAAGTGAACTCTTCTTCACTTGCCCTATAGACCGTTAGGTTTGAAAAAGCAACTGTACTTTTAAGGTTAAGGTTAAGGTTAAGGTTAAGGTTAAGGTTAAGGTTAAGGTTAAGGTTAAGGTTAAGATTAAGGTTAAGGTTAAGGTTAAGGTTAAGGTTAAGGTTAAGGTTAAGGTTAAGGTTAAGGTTAAGGTTAAGGTTAAGGTTAAGGTTAAGGTTAAGGTTAAGGTTAAGGTTAAGGTTAAGGTTAAGGTTAAGGTTAAGGTTCAGGTTCAGGTTCAGGTTCAGGTTAAGGTTAAGGTTAAGGTTAAGGTTAAGGTTAAGGTTAAGGTTAAGGTTAAGGTTAAGGTTAAGGTTAAGGTTAAGGTTAAGGTTAAGGTTAAGGTTAAGGTTAAGGTTAAGGTTAAGGTTAAGGTTAAGGTTAAGGTTAAGGTTAAGGTTAAGGTTAAGGTTAAGGTTAAGGTTAAGGTTAAGGTTAAGGTTAAGGTTAAGGTTAAGGTTAAGGTTAAGGTTAAGGTTAAGGTTAAGGTTAAAGTTAAGGTTAAGGTTAAGGTTAAGGTTAAGGTTAAGGTTAAGGTTAAGGTTAAGGTTAAGGTTAAGGTTAAGGTTAAGGTTAAGGTTAAGGTTAAGGTTAAGGTTAAGGTTAAGGTTAAGGTTAAGGTTAAGGTTAAGGTTAAGGTTAAGGTTAAGGTTAAGGTTAAGGTTATGGTTAAGGCTAAGGTTGAGGTCAAGGTCAAGGTTAAGGTCAAGGTTAAGGTTAAGGTCAAGGTCAAGGTCAAGGTCAAGGTTAAGGTTAAGGTTAAGGTTCAGGTTCAGGTTCAGGTTAAGGTTAAGGTTAAGGTTAAGGTTAAGGTTAAGGTTAAGGTTAAGGTTAAGGTTAAGGTTAAGGTTAAGGTTAAGGTTAAGGTTAAGGTTAAGGTTAAGGTTAAGGTTAAGGTTAAGGTTAAGGTTAAGGTTAAGGTTAAGGTTAAGGTTAAGGTTAAGGTTAAGGTTAAGGTTAAGGTTAAGGTTAAGGTTAAGGTTAAGGTTAAGGTTAAGGTTAAGGTTAAGGTTAAGGTTAAGGTTAAGGTTAAGGTTAAGGTTAAGGTTAAGGTTAAGGTTAAGGTTAAGGTTAAGGTTAAGGTTAAGGTTAAGGTTAAGGTTAAGGTTAAGGTTAAGGTTAAGGTTAAGGTTAAGGTTAAGGTTAAGGTTAAGGTTAAGGTTAAGGTTAAGGTTAAGGTTAAGGTTAAGGTTAAGGTTAAGGTTAAGGTTAAGGTTAAGGTTAAGGTTAAGGCAACTCAGGACATAGACAATATTTGTAATCCATTTTTAATTACTTAAACTTTTTATAATAGAATGGAATCTCGTAAATAAAAGAATTGCACACTAAGTGAACGCCTAACAAAATGTGCATAATAGTGCGGGATATTATTAGTACTTTATAAATTTACGTGCGTTTTTTGAGAAATCGGAAATACCATGAATTGGTATTTCCGGTCAACGGAAATTACTCAGAAATTTGACAGAAGGTAGAGAATTAGATCTTTCACTTAAATTTGAAATTTCATTTATTTATCTGAAATAGTCCTCAAGTTATAGGCTTCTGAAAAATTCAAAGTTGAAAAAGTACCACTTCCGGTTGTCGGAAATCGCTCAAAAGTTGATACGGAACTATGATTTTGATGAAATACATCAACCTAGCTGTAACGGTACTCAAGTAATCGTGTTTACACACAGACACACACACAGACACACACACACAGACACACATACATACGGACAAGATTGCAAAATTATGTTTTTCCGTATCAGTGAGGTGTAAAACGTCGAGCTTTGTAACAATCTCGATTTTTTTTTGCACGATTACAATACTTTCTCTATACTTCGTATATACGAGAAAGTAAAAAGGTACACAAGCAAACTTTATTTGAATAAAATGTTCACCATTTTATTTCGCATTGTGATGGACGAACATGCAGTGACCACTCGATTTGATCACCTTTGTGTAATATTTTTATAGTGTTAATTAGTGTGCCAAAACCTATATTGATGCCTACCAGTGGCGTAGGGAGGTCGGGTGTCACCCGGTGCGGCACTTAATGGTGTCACCCAGAGAGGCGTAACGACCCTTTCCGGGGACAAACTTTCAATTTTCGATTTGCACACCCCCCCCCCCGCAAACTTTCGATTTGCACCTCTGAAAAGACTATTTAATACTCTAATTAATCACTGAATTAAGTGGAATTATCATTTTTCTTTATATAATTTGCTATTTTTTGCCTTTGTGTCACAACCCTAAATGGTGTCACCTGGTACGGTCCGGATTTTGGGGTTTGGATTGTAGGAAAAAATGCTACAGCGGTTGCATTAGACCTTGTCATAAAGAGACTAGACAATGCTTCCGAAAAGGTATACATAAATGTATATTTCTCTGGAATAGATTGGTTGTTCATTACAACATTACTGAATTACATGAAATAAAATCAAGTATATTATATTCATTTCTGCAAGTTTTTTTTTTATACAAGGCTTCTCACTCTGTCATTCGTATGGTTTAATATATTTTTCTAACACTATTATACCGTGGTTATATGGGTTGATGTAAAACAATATATGTTGTAGTGATAAAAGTACCGAAGTATTTTTTTCCAATGTTGCTAAAAACGTCTTTAATTTTCTTAGCAAAAGAAATATATTCGAAAAAGACACTTACTGTATTGTAATGGTCATTTGAGAATTGGAATTAAATTTAAACTGTTTCTTAGACCTCGTCATAAGCATATACAGTAGAGTCCTTTTTTTGTTTTACAAACAAATTAGAAAATAAGATCGTTTTTATTTTCATTAATTAGATTTTTATGGTAAACTCATTTAGTTTCAAAGATTACCGAATATTCTACAGTTATTCTTAAATAAGGTGTTAAACCGTGAACGTAAATAATAATAAAATTTTAAGCTTTTAGAATGACGTTTGAATTTTGCGCATTTATTTATGTCTAAATCAACTTAGACTTGGTTGTTTATCGTCTGAAATATTGTATATTCAAACAATTCGAAATCTTTGCTCTACAGTTAATTATTCTCATAAGTAAAATATATATTCTTCTTTTACAAAATTATTATTACTGATTAAAGCCTATTTCTTTGTCTCTTTAAAGAGAAAATCATGAAGATGGATGAAATTTGTTTGTATATGGTTTGGTTTGTATGTGAAATACTTGGATCTGGTAGCAATGTTCATAGTGGTTTAGAATTTTTTTTAAATATATGAATACAGACAAAAAGAAATTCTACATATTATATAGACATTTTCAAAAAGTAAATTAATAGACTTTTGAGCGAGTGTTTAAATTCGCATCATACATAAAAACATCATAAAAACATATCGTAAAGTAACAAATTCTCACACATTTGATATCTTTTGAATAAATATAAAATTATCTTAACAAAGATGGACGTTATTAAATTCGATTGTTACGAGTCAGGTTTAATTATACAGTTTAATTATTTAATTGACAGTGCAAAAAATTAGCTTTAAATATGGTTAGGGTTAATTTTAACTATATTTCTAAAAACTAAATTATGTGAGTCTAGAATATTGTTCAGTCCATATTACATCATAATATAATTACCGCTCACATGTCAAATATCATGGGTCGTTAACCTGCCTTAAATTATAATCATAATTAACCTTATCCCTATCCTTATTTCTATCGCAAACGTTATCCCTTAAGGAATATGACAAGTTTATAAGACAAATATGTAGGTAACCAATTGTCGTTTTGCACTTTTTATGCGGATAAGTAGTTTACAATGGGGAAAAAAGGGGGAGCGTGGAGGTAGTGAAAATAATTTGAAATTAATATTGTGTATATTAATTGAAGCAATTGATCTAGAATGATGTTGGGGGAGAAGGGATGAGATGTGAGTTCTTGTAGGACGTAATGTTCTGCTTCCTCTCTAACTCCTTTCCTCCACGGAATATATACAATTTATACATATATATATATATATATATATATATATATATATATATATATATATATATATATATATATATATATATATATATATAATGTTTTATTTATTTTTTTTAAGACATGGAACATAGCAAAGAACACAAAATATAATATAATCCAAACCTAAATAAATAAATCAAAGCCTTACAAATTAATTATAATTACAGTAACCAGTCAAAATAGAACATTCAAATTTTGTAAGACGTGAACATAAAATAATAGAAATACAACTCAAGGAATACAATAGGCCTAACAGGTCTTGGAATGGAACCCCCCGGTCAATTAACGCAAAGGACAACAGTAGCTAAAATAGAGATGCAAAGTGCTGGAGGAAATTTAAAGGATAGGAGAAAGCTGGATAAAGCTGTGAAGTGAGGTATGAGACTGTTCTGAGAGTAAAGAGATTTTATAAAGGTAGCATGTTCTTGAAGGAACCAAAAGTAATAATATAAAAAGTAATAATAAAGAAATAACTTTATAATTGCAACCAATAAAATTCAGTATTCACCACTTTGAGTAATCACTAGAAGACATAGTGCCCACGTGAGTGTGTTAAACTACATTCCACAGAGTGTCCCAGATCTCTTTAACACAAAATCACACAAGATCCGGTCTTGAATGAACACTACAGTCGTTTAAGCTCTGTGATCATCCGTTAGGACTGAGAGCTACACAGGTGAGAAATTAATCAGAAAACCTGTCACATTAAAACCCCATGCAGATATTAAAATCCTGCATTTACGTCATGTAATAAATCGTTTCTTGTAAATAAATAATAAACCGAGAACATCTATTAAATCTGTCGTGTTTTTTTAAAATTAATTCTATGTTGATTTCGAAAAAAAAATGGCTGTATTATCGAACCCTAAATAGCACTCACATCCTCATCAAGTCTTATAGCCTTAGCCTCATCGCATCCCTATCGCTTATTATATATCCCTGTCCCTATCCTTGTCCGTGCTCCTATTATTATCTCTAATACATAATCCCTATCCCTTTTCCCATCTTCATCCCCATCATTATCCCTGGTCATAATACTAATCTTGACCAAGCTTACATCATACACACCTCTAAATCCTCTAAAGTCATAGTAAAGTTCCCTTTTCAACCCTGAATGTCTATGTGGCAAGTGAAGTAGAGTTCACTTGTTTCTGTGACCGCGTCATATGAAGAGATAGTGAGGTCAGTACTGTGCCCAGCCGCCTTTACTTTCCCTAACGTGAGTTAGGTACTCTTCAGAGGGGTGGATTTAGGGACGGTCTACTGAATTGAACCCGGATTCGAACTCTCTACCGCTAGACCACTCCGTCCCCAAAGTCATAGAATATTTATAAAATAAAATCTCAATTAATTTGATCTTATATCAATTGAATTTACTATCAGTTTAAACAAATTGAATCAAACTAAAACATGCTTTATTTAGCAAACATTTTACAAATATTACCTCAAGAGTGGTTAACTATTTCAAGAAGGAATGAAGAATGCACAACCATACGTAGTGCGATTTAATCAATGCAATAAAAAGATAATCAGGATTCATACAACATCAACACAGATTTAATCAATTTTACCAAATATAGAATCAAATAGAAAATACGTCATTACGAGTTTTCTGCTTTTCGAACTCAAAAGCTTATTTAATAAACAGATGGTCACAGATGGTCTTATTGCGTAGCCAATACATAAATCAAAGTTAGAGCTTTACAAGAGAAATATAATTATTAATCTAATTAAAGTAGATAGAATGAGTTATGACAAATGATTTCAGGACAATTTATCTCATACAAAAACTTCACATGTAAAATAACTCACAGACAAATTAAGTAATGACAAAATATCTCAGGACAAATGATTTCGTGGACAAATGCTCTCAGCTCTCATGGACACGATATATTGAAAATGAACTCAGACAAAGTATCACACGGACACCAAATATACTACTAGGATAAGATTTACAAGACACGCCTATTACTGCATTCATACTTCGATAATACTTTCAAGCAGTAGCGTACGCAGGGGGGGAGCAGGGGGAGCGGCCGCTCCCCCTCTGGCCATTTTCAGCAAAGTGGCGCCTTTTTGGAAACTTTTTTAATTCAAAGTTTTAAACAATGAAATTTGTTAAAAAAATATTTTTGGTCGGCACATCTATGTAAATCACAAGATTTTTTTTCATGCAACAATTAAGCATTATTGTACTAGTCTAGTAGTGTCTACGTTTACAACACGAATTAACAGCTGCATCATTTTGCCATTCTAAAAATAACCATTACGATGCATTGCAATGTTTAAAAAACCTCTACGGGTAGTACCACTTGGCAAGAGGGGTGTTAAGTTTAAGGCAACTGTATAATGTTTTTGCGTACGAATAATTGAATTAGAAAATGTTATATATAAAACTGCACACAATTACTTTATATATACAGTTTGAATCGTGTGATTAATTAAAAAAATACAATACAGAAACAAATACAACTGATGTGGCACCTCTATTTAAATTTACTTATGAGCAAACTGCGTAGTGGTGGGGAAATTTTGACAAGGTCAACAACGTCATCACGATGAAGTAGTAGTATTCTTACAGTTTGGGCGATAGTGATTACGATTACAAATTATATGAAACAGTTACAACCCCCTCCCCCATGGACCCCTCTGTAAATAAAATATTGTCATAATACCACTGCTACTTATTTAAATCTATTTCTGTAATATATATCTGTGTAATATATATTTGTGTAATATATATGTATGTTTAGAACAGTCATCTAAAAACTGACGCTATATTCACTCTGAGTTGGTTATCTCCCCCCCCCACACACACACACAAACACCACCACAATTGTGTAGAGCGATGTTAATGTCACACCTAGGTATACACTGGGTTGGATAATTGACCTAAAGTGACCGGACAGTGGTGAATGAAGTTGAACCGACCCCCCCCCCCCCCCAACCCACCCCGGACTGATCTGTTAAGTACATGTAGAAAACGCGTAATGATGTACCAAAGTACCATGTCGCCAGAAAATTAGCTTTTTAAACGTAAAACTCTGTGAATATTGTTTTTGCAATTACCAGTCAAAAGGTGTGTGATCAATACAGTGATCTAACCCATATCTATCACTATGTTAAAAATTACCTTTAAAGAACTCAAAGAAGCAGTAGTTAATTAAAAATATTTGATCTGTACAAAAACATCGATATTTAGTTAAATGTAGGCTGTTATTCCGAATGTTTTTCTATTTTATCGAAAAGCGTGGTTTTAAACCAACTCTGATTTTTAAAAACTTTCTTTATGCTGTAATGCTTTAGCATTTATAATGACGATATATTAAATTCTGATTATAGACAAAAACATTTTGTAAACACCAATAGTGTTAAAGAATTTCATTATATTCTAAAGTAATTATTTATTTGTTTTGACGTTTATAATTAAATGTGTAGATATATACATATTTATAGTAAGAGAGTGATTATTTCCAATATTTCACTTGTCTTAAATAATTTCCCAGGAATTATTATGTAAGAATTTTTTTTTACAAGAATTACAAAACAGATTGTGTTACGTTCATTGTTTTTGGTTGTTGTGTGTGTATATTTTTGTTTTGTTTAGATTGATACAATTTTTGTTTTGTCGGCCTACATTGTATGTTTTTTCTTATTTCTTCAGAGTGCTACTTTCAATTTATTTTACATCATAGCGAAGTAATGACATAAAGCTAGTAATTATATATATATATATATATATATATATATATATATATATATATATATATATATATATATATATATATATATATATATATATATATATATATCATATATATATATATATATATATATATATATATATATATATATATATATATATAATACACGTATATAGAACGTGTTCAAAATTCGGCGCCTTTTTTTTGCTCTTTTCGCTCCCCCTACAACGAAAACCTGGATACGCCTCTGCTTTCAAGTATTGTACTAATCTTTTCTATTTCCTTCTTTTCTGTAATTATAAAACGACCAATTATGTTTCAATTTTAAACAATTGAAATCTTGAAAGAAAAATTTATTTATCGGCAGTTATGTAATTTTCAAAATGTTCATAATATTTTTTATTTATGTCGTGACATTTAGCAAAGTACCTCTGACACTCTTTTCGATAACCCCAAATATCTCAATGTTATTTAAAAAGCCATCAAGCTTGGGTATCTTCAGACTCGTCTACTGCTAGTTGTGCTCTGTTCGAAATTTAAGGTGTGCTGCATGAAAAATATGTCTCGTTAGGCTTATTTCGATGATATTTTGTTGGCGATTTGGGATAATATATAGGCTACAGTTTGTTCAAATTACATTCTTCGTTACTTATTATCTTTTGATTTAACATTTTTTAAAATCTCGAATTCAAAGAATCCATGTTGTGTTGGTCGCTAAATATTAAGACTGATTACCTATTGATAATCGCTAACTAATAGAAACAAAGCCAGCGGTACAATAGTTGGACTGATAACTCAGGTTGATTTATATATATATATATATATATATATATATATATATATATATATATATATATATATATATATCAAATTCATGCTTAGTAAAATGCAATATCTGTGTTTATCTGTTAAAGAAAACGGTGAGTTATAGACCTCGTAAAATGTTCCCTCGCTGTTGAGCAGTTCGTCAACACGTACATTTAATCCATTAACGCCGAAAAGAAAACTACATGTAAAAATTACTTTTAATTGTTATTTATTAAGACATATTGGGTAGATTAGAACATTTATTACAAACAATAAGGAGAAATTCAGATAGACAAAAAGGTAAAGGGTTGTACACGGGCTCTCTCAGCAAGTGGGAGGGAAGATAGGCCTTGTGAAGAAAACCCACGATGTTAGCGACTAATATGTATTGTTCAAACAGATATCTCCGTGGACTGTTTTAGCCCAGACAAAGCCAGTTAGTCGAGTTTGATACGTCGAGGCCAGTCTGGCTAATTTGATATACTCCTGAGTCGGTATATTCGTATAACGAAAAAAAAAACAGTAGGCCTACAGTCTTTAGCTCTGTAAGCAGTGAGAATGTGATCAGCGTTTCTTTCAAGCATCTCTTACGAGGCAGCATTTTAACCCTTTATTTACAGAATTATGTTCTGAAAGAGATTTTTACTTAAACAATGTGTTGATATATTGCTTTTGGCACATTCAAAGCATATGTCGAAGGAAATTTCGTTTAAAAAAAAATTTTAATGGCCCAAACAGATATTGGTACTTATCAGTACCGTCAGTAATCTAGGACTATTTTTTTCAAATTTTTTTTTTTACAAAACAGGAACAAACGATACAATGTATTAACTAATAACATGGCAATCATTATAACAATCACTTTTTGTAATTTTCACACATAAATACAGCACAAAAGTATATTTTGAGTACGATGTTTACTGGATTTTCTATCGGAACGCATCTTAGACCTCAAACACAGCAAAAGTAGTCGACATGTCATGCTCCCTCAATCTTGTCTGTGGTCTTTCTGATGTAGCAACGGTTGCCGGAATGAATATGCTTTTGCTGGAAGCTTCCAATTACTAGTACAATGAGCCGCATAAACAAACAAAAGCCAAGCCATTCAGCACACAACTACTAGTAATACTAGTATAATTGTAGCCTACTAGAATGTTATGACAAGTCTACACTACAGTGCAAAGTTCATAAATAGAAGTGAGCTCAATGTGTTTGGAATACCCGTAGTGGATTACTCTTTTCTGTTTTTGATTAAAATTTACCATATAGATCTATAGTATATGCAGAAGTATGGACTATTACTAGTCTACAGGTATACATTATGTAAATGCTATTTGTTGTAGGCAAGACAGTTTATTGCAGTAAATATAACTAAAAAATTAAACCTTACAACTAGAACTAGATTTTGGTATACAAATGAAGTATACTAAACCTTGTAAACGAGCCTGCAACTGATACCTTTATTCTTGTTATTTTTTTACTACTAGAAATTAACATGTAATTACAATATTTCTTAGTTAAACCATATGCAAACCTTCTTATAAATGTTTAAATATATTTTTTTGAGTAAATTTCGATAATTAATTATCAAGACAATTTTTATGTAACTCCACCTAACAAATCTGCCATTTTCTAAAAATCCTAAAAAAATGACCGTGTGCCTTGACGGTATTTATTAGTCCACTTGTAAACATCGATCTAATACAAAGACAATTTGATTAAAATTGTATAACTAGAAGTTAAACGCGTTTGCCTGACTATTGAAGGTGCCGATAAAAAATATTTGCGGTTGAAAATTTGAAAAATAAGGTAAAACAAAGGGAAATCAGGAACGTGTGTGAGAAATGTACAGAAAAATTGTGAACTACCGATATAGCAAGACATTGAAAAAGCGCCACACCATTAATTAAAAAAAAAAACTTTGATACCTCCGACTACCAGCGACTCAGGGGAGATAATACTATTAATTACATCAATAATTTTTAAAATTCGTATTAAATTAAAAATAATACAGGTACTTAATTAAAGTGGTACTTATAAGTACCATCAGTAGATAAAGGGTTAAAGGATGTATAATTTGCTTGTATTAGATTTTAAAAAAAAAAGTAATGTAAATTTATGTTCCTATTGTAATACAGCTATCATGTTTCATTTAGCATACTATTAATGCGATAATTTTATTGGCGGACAAATGATCATAGGACAAATGATCTTAGGACCAATGATCTCAGGACAAATAATCTCAGGACAAATAGTGTCAGGACAAATAATGTCAGGACAAATGATCTCAGGACAAATTATCTCAGGACCAATAACCTCACGACAAAAGATCTCACGCTCACGGAGTAAAGATCTCATGACAAAATATATCAAGGCAAATAGTATCATGTACAAATTATATAAAAAAAAATTCCCAGACCAATGTTTATAATATTAAGGGTGATTTTAGTTGATTTGAACATTTTTAGATGATTTATATATGTTTGTGATTACTTGTTTTTGATCAAAATAAATATTACAACAAATAATAATTATTAATAACCATCAATTTTAAATGTTTTCTAAAAAGACAAGAAAAAAAAACTTATTGCACTGATAAACACACTTTTTCTACTAAAATAATTTAATAAGCAAATTCTGCTTTCAAAATTTAAAAAGGAAACATATTTCACTAAGTTTCTGTACTCTTTTCAAGTCTGCATATCAATAAAAGTAGCAGTCTTTGAATATGGCACGTGGAAGGATTTAAAATATACGTTTTAATGATATCACTTTATATCACTATTGTACTAAAATAAAATAAAAAATGATGCGTTTTATAATTATAATTATAATTATTACAATAATAATAATAATAATAATAATAATAATAATAATAACTATTATTATTATTATTATTATTATTATTATTATTATTATTATTATTATTATTATTATTATTATCTTTGTTATTTTTATCTTTTCAATTAAAATAAAGCATTTATGATAATTGTATGTTTTTGAAATTATTTTTATTAATATGCATATCCCGCCTGATATGGTTATTTTAATTCAAGGATAAAAATGAGTTAATTTTGATTACTCCGTTTCAAGAACCATCAAACACGTAGCGTTTCTGTCGTCAACATTGTCCTGTTTCTTTATGGCAGAAGTTACTACAGCCTTGTACACATTTATTTTTGCAGTCCAAACCCCACGATCCGTCATCGCAGTCTAAAAACAATAATTTTGTATCGATTATAGAAGGAGTTTGTCAGCATTTCCTCCAACACATTATCGGGTTTATGGATACACATAAAGAGAATGGTATAAGGTTTTCATGTATAAAAATAGGTAACTAAATAAAAATGTTAACAATATTTCAAATTCGATTATACTAATATTTAAAGCGTAAATGTGTACACTTAATGACATATGAAATGATTATTAGCATTTATAAGTATGAAAAATAGCATAACGACTCTTCTAATCAAACCAATTAATTCTTACCTCCAAAAACTTCAATTTCACAAAAAGTAAAAAACACAGCGGTATCCAAACCTATCTGAGATATTTCGATTTTCGATACGTTCTTTATCTGTTCAATAATCAAATAAAACACTGTTTGTGGGGGTTGGTCGTTTTTGTAATTCAGAAGACTTTTTGATTGCGCATCAAATGCCTCTAACAAGAAATGTATTGCATTTTCATCTTCTTCATCGCCTGAAATAATTTTTGAAACAGTATATTTTAGTTCAACACATTCATTTTAGATAGTAAAAAATAATAAACTCTAAGTAAAAAAAAGTTAAAAATAGAAGATTCACAATACTATTTTCAAAAACTACAATTCAGCGTCAAAACATTTTTAACTGCACTATCGAAATTATTTTTTGTCTAATTTTAATAATTTAAATGCAAAATCCAATGTTAAAATTGATTATTTAAAATTATGTTGGCTTTGTATGCAATTAGAGAGGCGCATTACAAAATCACATAATATAAATATTTTAAAAGTATTAATTAATAGTAAACTGGCTGAGTCTAACTGAAAATTATCTTGTGCAGTTTAAACCGATTAATAGAAACAGATTTGTCGAACTGAATTTCAACAAATGCATTGTCTTTGGTATTCTCCGATTGTAGATCATCGTATGCACAGTTCCATAAGTTGAAATCCAAGATATGGTCGGGAAACTCGGATTTAGGTTTCTGAACCACAGTTTGTCTCAGTGCAAAATTTCGGCCTAAAATCATAGAAAGATCAAGACTCGAAATAATGGTATAAACGGGAAAAGACGAATATATATATATATATATATATATATATATATATATATATATATATATATATATATATATATATATATATATATATATATATATATATATATATATATATGTGTGTGTGTGTAATTAATTTTATTTAAATATATATTTACATCTACATAGATAAAAATCAAATAAACAACCTCCACTTAAATAGACAGAACACAACGTTGATAAGCCTGGGCCCTTCAGAACCAACTTGTTAGCCCTTTCGTTGTTTCTACAAAAAATATCTTTAGTATGATGGTCCGTATATATTTTTGCATCTGTGCATTTGAATGTTGAAGACTTTCCCTGAAACTCTATCTCAATAGATTTCCCTATCCCGAGTTCTAAATAAAAGTTTAAAGAAAATGCATTTTATTGTAAATGTTGAAAAGTATTTTGTTAAATAGTTAATACAAAAAATATTGATTTACACACAATAATTTATGTTTCAAGAACTTTACCTGCTCTCGTAACCATTTGGTAAAATGTAATAATTGTAATATTTTATTTAGGATAAAATACCTATTGTATATTACAGAATTTAAGTGAAATAAAGAATTGCATTCTAGCATTCTAAATCTGGTTAAGGAAGTAGACTCCAGAAAAAAAAACTTCTCAATTAAAACGTTTTATTGATTTATATGTGTGTATCTAAGTTAGGGTACTTAAAAAAAAATATTTGCAAGCATCAGGCAACTTATTTGAAAATGTGGTTGCCATGGCAATGGCGGCAATCTTGGAAAAAACTGCCTTTAAAAATTCATAATTAACATTCCAAAAATTATTACAAAAACAACATTCCAATAGCAAGCTTTTCTACAGAAATGTACTAAATGTAGAAAATAAATTATTGTCTTTAACATATAATAATGCACAACGACTTAAAAGCTATATAGAGTCACATCCCAATTATTCTAATAATAATAGATAATATAGTGACCTTTCTTTTTTGTTTTTATAGAATTCCAAACAGTGTTGCATAATTTTGTATTAAAACAAAATAAAATTTTCTAATTTTGTGCATTTTAAAATAATATTGGTATTAAAACGTTGTTTATTAAGTTGTTTTTTTAATTTAAAAAAATATTATAACAAACAGTGAATAGAGTTTTGATAAAATGTAATAATCGTGATGATATTTTATTTAGGATAAAATCTACCTATTGTATATTACAGAATTTAAGTGAAATACAGAAATGCATTCTAGCATTTAAAATCTTCTTAAAAGGGGGTAACCTCCAGAAAAAAACTAACTTCCCAATTAAAACGTTTTATTGATTTATTTGTGTGTATCTAAGTTAGGGTACTTAAAGGTAAATATTTGCAAGCATCAGGCACTCTTTTGAAAAGATGGTTGCCATGGCAATGGCGGCCATCTTGAAACAAGCTGCATTTTAAATTTCATAAAGTAACATAACAAAAACAACTTTCCAATTGCAAGCTTTTCTATAGAAATGTACTAAATGTAGAAAATAAATTAATGTCTTTAATATATAATAATGCACAACGATTTAAAAGCTATATAGAGTCTCATCTCAAATTTTTCTAAATAGTTATAGATAATATAGTGACCTACGTTTTTTATCGAATTTCAAACAGTGTTGCATTATTTTGTATTAAAACAAAATAATATTTTCAATTTCGTGTGCATTATGATATTAAATATTGGTATTAAAACGTTGTTTATTAAGTGGTTTTTTTATATATTTTTTTATTTTAACAAACAGTACAATAGACTTGTAAAATCTATATAATCATACTAAATGTATTAAAAATAATTTTTGAGAAATATAGCAAGCGATAAAATTATAGTTACATTTTAAAAAAATTTAAGCTGTTTAGGAACCATCGATTACACTTATTTTCATATTTGTATATTGAATATAACAGGTGAAAAGCAATTTAGAATTATTTTATCTATTCAAATATTTAAAAAACAAAACTCCTCCGTCCCCCTTTGAAGTCAACCAGAGTGGCGAAGGAAAGTAAAACAATGAGAGTCACAACTATTGTTTCACATGATAAAATACACAATAGTGGTCAATATGGTATAGGCTAGTAGTTTATCTATATTAGATAACATCCCTTATCAACATAACACCCTGTCTATACTAATTTAATTTTTTTTAAAATATGTGAGCTAAATTACTTTAATATTACTAGTAACTTTCTTAAAAATATTTATGGACTTAATAAAACCGGAAATCATTTTTCACTTATTTCACAAATTCTAAAAACAATCAATTTTGGTTGAAAAATATGCTTCCTTGCAACAACCATTTCAACCTGATTTTCAAGCCAATTACAAGACTTGAAACAATTGCACAAAGGTACTTATAATAGCGCGTAAAACAGTACTTAATATGAGAAATGTTGGTTAATTCTTGAAATTTAATGAAATTAGTAGTGGTCGAAAACTTATTGACACGTTTCCGACCAATGACGGCAAATAACAAAACAAACAAAGATACACAGAAAGAGAAAGCAAGTTAAAAAATTGCTTGTAATCACAGGCGTAGCGAGGGCGGGGCGATAGTTCCGGAACCATTTAGGGGTGGGGGGGGGGGTGGGGGTGACACCAAAGGAAAAATTTCAAAATGTACATTCTCGGGCAGACGAGGCTCGTTAGCTGGACAGCCACTCTTCTAGCAGAGACAACTCCAAAATCAAACAACTGCTGCCTTGTAGTTTGTTCTTGGTTGAACAAAGGCTACGGAAGCAAATCCAAAAATAAAAGCATGCTGAAATCGGAGTGAATGGCCTCAATGGCGCATAACCTATTGACACGTAATCCGTAATTGTGATGGAAGCGAGGTCGAGTCGGCAAAGCTCATGGTTGATAAATTCGAAAAAAGTCTCGAGTTCAAAGCGTCTGGCTGATAAGGCCCGATCACTCCCAACACCTACAATTAAGAACGAAGAAGAAGAAAAGGAGGACATGTACATTTAAAAAAATCGTATTTCCCAGATCCATTAGTGATTTATTAGACTTAAACAGTCTTTTAAGTAATAATCCACAATTATTACAATAGGGTAAGGGTGACACCAAGGCGTAAAACTGCTAACTATAAATAAACATTGCTACACCCAACTGTATTCTTAACAGACTCTATATAAACATCGTTACTATTGGGTCTGCATTGATTAAAGCTAATACACATATCCACGCGTAAGTAACATGTTCAATACACATAATACACACATGTTTAAATTATAGTCCTAAGTAGGCCGACACACACACACAAACACACACATATACATACACACATATATGTATATATATATATATATATATATATATATATATATATATATATATATATATATATATATATATATATATATATATATATATATATATATATATATATATAATTTAGCAAACAATGCGTATATGCGACGCGTATATTTAAACAAAGTCACACCTTATTGAAAGTAAAAGCTTTATTTTAAACGATCTGCGGATGTAAACATTATATCACCGTACTGACAGTGTTTACCAAACCATCCCAGGGAACACTTTTCTACTGGCCAGCATGTGCCATTTTTATAGCAGTGGTTGCCCCTTTTTCGGACCAACCCAGGTGTAGGCTGCAAAATCAAATGCGAAATTGCTGATGCTACTGAGCACAATAAATATCAAAATTAACATATTTTATTGATAGGATTTAACGTAGACACTGCATTTAAAAATAATCAATAAAATGTATACCTATGTTATTTCTTTTAATTAAAAATATTTATACTATTTATGACAAGGTCTACTGCAACGATTGTAGCATTTTTTCCTACAATCCAAACCCCAAAATCCGTTAGGGCAGTCTGAATAAAATAATTATTGGTTTCAACTTTACAGAAAAAGTCTAAAATGCCTCTTTATTGAACAAAATTACTCCAAAATATTTATTGAGAAATAAAGTGATTAAGTAAGAAAGTGTAAGACGAAATCCCTTGTTTAAGAATTCGGTATCAGGAATCAAGAAATACGATGTCATTTAGTTATGTTTGTAAATTTGTGTTTTTGGCTAGTCCACGAATAAAAAAAAACCAATAAAAGGACTCTACTATACATGCTTATGACGAGGTCTCAGAAACAATTTAAATTTAATTACAATTCTCAAATGACCGTTACAATATAGTAAGTGACTTTTTCGAATATATTTCTTTTGCTAAAAAATTAACATTAGAAAAAAAAATACTTCGGTACTTTTATCACTGCAACATATATTGTTTTACATCAACCCATATAACCACGGTATAATAGTGTTAGAAAAATATATTAAAAATACGAATGACAGAGTGAGACCCTAGTATAAAAAACTTGTAGAAATGATTAAATAATTGCTTTTTATTTCATGTAATTCAGTAATGTTGTAATGAACAACCAATCTATTCCAGAGAAATATACATTTATGTATACCTTTTCGGAAGCATTCTCCAGTCTCTTTATGACAAGGTCTAATGCAACCGCTGTAGCAATTTTCCTACAATCCAAACCCCAAAATCCGTCAGGGCAGTCTGAATACAACCAGTATTGTTTTCAGCTTTTGAAAATAAGGCTAAAATGCAACGTTTTAGAATAATGTATCTTAAAATATTCATTGAGATGTAAAGTGATCAAATAGGAGAGTCTAAGACGAAATCCATTGCTCCAGGATTTGGGACCAGGAGTCAAGAAACACGACGTCATTTAGTTATGTTTGTAAATTTGTGTTTCTGGTTTTTCAAAGAAAGAAAGAACAGCAAGCAATAAAACGACTATACTATACATGATTATGCCGATGTCTCAAAAATAAGAGTAAAACAGTACATAACAGTTAATTCGACGTGCGTTGTATAGTAAACCAGCCCTACGGGCCAGGTCCTGCACCGGTGTGTGAGATAAACTTTTGTTATAAATAATTTGTTTTATCTTTTTGAAAATGATAAATTTTGAATTTTGTAGGCATCAGGGGCGTAGCGAGAAAGCGGGGGGGGGGGGGGGTGCGGAGCGCACCGGGTGACTTTTTAGGGTGGTGACACAAAGGCAAAAAATAGCAAATTATATACAGAAAAATGATAATTCCACTTAATTAAGTGATTAATTAGAGTGTTAAATAGTCTTTTAAGCGGTGCAAATCGATGGGCGGGGGGGGGGGGGGGGGGGGTGTGCAAATCGAAAATTGAAAGTTTGTCCCCGGAAAGGAGTGACACCCTATCTCGCTACGCCACTGGTAGGCATCAATATAGGTTTGAGCACACTAATTAACACTAATTAAAAATTTCACACAAAGGTGATCAAATCGAGTGGTCAGAGCATGTTCGTCCATCACAATCCGAATTAAAAAGGTGAACATTTTATAAATATAAACTTTGCTTGTGTACCTTTTTTGAATCATTGTACTGTTTCCTTATCACAATCCTTACTGCAGCTACTGTCACATTTGTTTTGACAATCCAATCCCCAATTCCCACTTGAACAGTCTGAATATTATACCAAATATAAGTTAAGATTTAACTGTTATGCTGCTTAGAGAAAAAAGAACGAAATGAAAATTTACAAATGTGTTCAAATAGAAGAAACCACGTCTAAATTTGCATTTTGCCACCAATATATATATATATATATATATATATATATATATATATATATATATATATATATATATATATATATATATATATATATATATATATATATATATATATATATATATATATATATATATATATATATATATATATATATATATATATATATATATATATATATATATATATATATATATATATATAACACCTTAACCTTAACCTTAACCTTAACCTTAACCTTAACCTTAACCTTAACCTTAACCTTAACCTTAACCTTAACCTTAACCTTAACCTTAACCTTAACCTTAACCTTAACCTTAACCTTAACCTTAACCTTAACCTTAACCTTAACCTTAACCTTAACCTTAACCTTAACCTTAACCTTAACCTTAACCTTAACCTTAACCTTAACCTTAACCTTAACCTTAACCTTAACCTTAACCTTAACCTTAACCTTAACCTTAACCTTAACCTTAACCTTAACCTTAACCTTAACCTTAACCTTAACCTTAACCTTAACCTTAACCTTAACCTTAACCTTAACCTTAACCTTAACCTTAACCTTAACC
Organism: Physella acuta; assembly: GCF_028476545.2. Taxonomy (NCBI): domain Eukaryota; kingdom Metazoa; phylum Mollusca; class Gastropoda; family Physidae; genus Physella; species Physella acuta. The sequence continues at coordinate 515,705 of NW_026731795.1, forward strand.
TTAACCTTAACCTTAACCTTAACCTTAACCTTAACCTTAACCTTAACCTTAACCTTAACCTTAACCTTAACCTTAACCTTAACCTTAACCTTAACCTTAACCTTAACCTTAACCTTAACCTTAACCTTAACCTTAACCTTAACCTTAACCTTAACCTTAACCTTAACCTTAACCTTAACCTTAACCTTAACCTTAACCTTAACCTTAACCTTAACCTTAACCTTAACCTTAACCTTAACCTTAACCTTAACCTTAACCTTAACCTTAACCTTAACCTTAACCTTAACCTTAACCTTAACCTTAACCTTAACCTTAACCTTAACCTTAACCTTAACCTTAACCTTAACCTTAACCTTAACCTTAACCTTAACCTTAACCTTAACCTTAACCTTAACCTTAACCTTAACCTTAACCTTAACCTTAACCTTAACCTTAACCTTAACCTTAACCTTAACCTTAACCTTAACCTTAACCTTAACCTTAACCTTAACCTTAACCTTAACCTTAACCTTAACCTTAACCTTAACCTTAACCTTAACCTTAACCTTAACCTTAACCTTAACCTTAACCTTAACCTTAACCCTAACCGTAATCTTAACCGTAACCTTAACCTTAACCTTATTGCCATATTTGTTAAGGAATCGAGATCAATAATCATATTACATTATAATAAAAGACATTTTGTCTTGAAATATTCTTTAACAACCTACAAGCTAATTCTTTACTTTGTTCCGCGATTTGTAAAACGCATAAGATACAAGCCAGTGTGGCCCACCACATTGTTTTAAAGAATTAGGTATAAGCTCTGTAGAGTTCTGTTTTCCGAGTGCCACGCAGATAATGAGATATTAATTAGAAAACATATATATATATATATATATATATATATATATATATATATATATATATATATATTCATGATTAAGGTTTGGGTATGCGTTACCGTTATTCTAAATAACAGGATGTTTTGGCCGTTATTTAATTATAATTGATTTTTATTTAATTTATAAATCACAGGTGTCCCATTAGAGGTTCGCTGTTTATTACTTATTTATGAAATCCAATCTATTACACGACTTGAATGCATGCTTGTTATATCCCCCTGGAGACATTTATTGTGACAGGTTTTCTAATTAATATCCATGAGCTCTTTGCCCCAACTGAATGCGACTGAGCTTATTTTATCATTTATCATTCATTTGTCTGATCTTGTGTCTCGCTTTCTGTTTGAATTTTTCGTGAGGTTTTTAGCCACGTTGAAACAATGTGGTTGGCCACACTGGGTTGTATCCTATGCGTTTTACAAATAGCGGAACAAGGTAAAATATTAGTTTTTATGTTTTTAAAGAATATTTCAAGATAAAATGTCTAAATCTTCATGTAATATGATTATTGCTCTAGATTCTTTAAGGAATATTGCACATCCGTTGTAGCATTTCTCTCGCTACAGTCTCCTTACGCTCTATCCAGCTATACACTTCAGTCGTGTCCTTTCAGTCTCTCGTCATTATATATTTGGTTGTTTTGTGCGTCTTTTGCCTGCGCTACGGAGTTGGGTAGGAGGAGGGTTACATCTGGGCTTTGTTATCAGTAATTTATCTAAACGTGTTACAGATTACTTACTTAATCCCCAGCACTCCCTGTGGAGTATATGGCAGCAACAAATCTTCGTCACTCTACTCTATCTTGGACGAGCTACTTCAATTCATGCCAGTTCTTGCCAGTAGCCTGCACTTCTTCTTCCATTTCTCTACTCCATTTCCCCAGTGGTCTTCCTCTTTTTCGTTTCTATGTGG
>NW_026731795.1:522500-637500 GCF_028476545.2 Physella acuta
GTTACGTTCATGTGAACCTCGTTAATCCCTCCTACACTAATGCAAAGTTAACAAGCCAAAAAAATAACTTACGAATAACATTGTTAAGATCATATTTAACCTGTATTGCAGTGGATCTACTCAGCCATTTTAACAACATGCACATATTAACCGACAACGATGATAATACGTGTTTAGGCGTAACAACACAACATGTGGACCTACCACTGGGAGCTGGGTACTCTACTCTTCAAATACGGTTGGTGTATAAGAAAGGTACGCTGAAATCTGTCGGAATTTTACCCGCAGTTGTTTTTCTCCGGAAATGGATGTTTATTATACGTTTTGTATTCAGAGACAAAACAATAAAAGGATCCCGATAGGCAATTCATTTTAACAACAGACACAAATACTAAATATATAAAGCTAAAGAATTTTATTTGACAGAATTTTATTAAACACAACTGTTTTTAATTTTACAAAGTTCTTTCCTTTTAAATACTTTGAGGGTAGGGCCGAATAAAAAGAAGATCTAACACACATTCCAATTCAAGATACAAATATTCTTTATTTACACAAATCAATTATCTACTTCTATCTAACTAATCTATACCATATACTGTCTACTACTACTACTTCTTCTATCTAACTGTTTCCTAGCTCTCCATATCTCCAACCGTCTCGACCATACTATCTGCCTTTAACTCTCTACATATCTCTGTCCGTTCGCTATCTCTACATAATGAATTTAGAATACATAAGCGTACGGCATTGAAGACCATAAGTGAGTAATGGAAATTCGAATAATAAGTTAATTAGTACAGAACAATAAAAGTAAGAATTAAGTACCCACATATTTGTAAGTTTTTGTTTGAAAATATAAGTCATGTTATAAATATGGACTATTAAAAAAATAACAATAACAGGGATAAAGGATATTACTACACCAGACACAGCTTTTGGATGTGGCTCTAGAAAGTACGTCGACAACGAGGTGGTTGATTATTTCTGTGATGTTTACACGTTTGTTAACGTTATCAAACTGAGTAACAAAACTTTACACAATTTGTGCTCTGTTTATTTTAGCGGAGGTGAGTGATGTTTTCTTTTATTTTCTTTATACGTATCAGGTTACGATCATCCCAATTAGCTCAAACATTAGATAGCGTTATAAAATGAAATCAAATAATGTAGCCTTGTAGATGAAAATTAATTGACAATCTCTATGTTTTGACATTTTACACAGGTAAAACATTTTTACATTGATATTTAACATATTTTAAAAATTTTGAATAATCAATAACGTAAACGTCTCAAAATTCAAACCTATACCTCTCGCCCACCAAAATAAAACTGTTTACCATATTATGTACTTTCTATTTATCTATAAAAGGTCGTAATGTTGCATTGAAACAACAAGCAAAACAGTCTAGCACTCATCCTACTTTGCCAGCAAGTTTGGCTGTAGACGGTATTTCGGACAATTGTGGACGTGTTTTTTCACAAACTAATGACCAAAATCCTACATTTGAACTTCCGTTTGGCAAACCGATGACGGTAACCAGGGTTAGAATCTTCAACCGTGGAGGAGGTGTGTTTAAATATATTTTGTTTAGCGTATATTGAAAGAAACAATGATGTACCTGACATGTTTCTTAGTTGATTATTATATTTTATAAAAAAAGAAAAAAAATTCATGCTGTCAAACAGCTAAATAGTGCTACTTATATTTTATCAATTCAAGTAGAGCCTGTTAAATTGGATATTAATAAACTTTAATTGACATGTTATTGACCAATATGTTATTTTTTTCCATCTTGTAAGAGTCATGACAATTTAAAACCGTATAATTTGAATCTAACGGTCTAGGTCTAGGTCTAGGTCTAGGTCTAGGTCTAGGTCTAGGTCTAGGTCTAGGTCTAGGTCTAGGTCTAGGTCTAGGTCTAGGTCTAGGTCTAGGTCTAGGTCTAGGTCTAGGTCTAGGTCTAGGTCTAGGTCTAGGTCTAGGTCTAGGTCTAGGTCTAGGTCTAGGTCTAGGTCTAGGTCTAGGTCTAGGTCTAGGTCTAGGTCTAGGTCTAGGTCTAGGTCTAGGTCTAGGTCTAGGTCTAGGTCTAGGTCTAGGTCTAGGTCTAGGTCTAGGTCTAGGTCTAGGTCTAGGTCTAGGTCTAGGTCTAGGTCTAGGTCTAGGTCTAGGTCTAGGTCTAGGTCTAGGTCTAGGTCTAGGTCTAGGTCTAGGTCTAGGTCTAGGTCTAGGTCTAGGTCTAGGTCTAGGTCTAGGTCTAGGTCTAGGTCTAGGTCTAGGTCTAGGTCTAGGTCTAAGTTCATGTCTTCATTTTGAAAATATTATAGTTGCAAGTGACATTGGTATCCACTGTAAAGTTAACACATTTTAATGTATATCGATGGATATTTTTTTTTTCAAAACGACGGATCTTCGTTTGTTTTTCTAAAATATCTCCACACTATTTCAGATTACAGGCTTGGTTATGGATTAGGAAGGCGTTTAACAGGCTTTGAAATGGAACTTTTTGATTCAGGGTCCAACGTTCTCTATCGACACCAAGACCCAAGTGAATGTCAGATGATTTATGATTTGGACTTACAATTGCGGAAAGGAGTTACCAAAATTGAGTTCAAGCAGAAAAAAATTCCACCTGGTGAAACATATCCGATTATTTCCTTTTGTGAGTTGGAAGTGTTCGGAGGTAAACACTCAAATTAAAATTTAAAATGGTCCAAATAAAAACAAAAAAAAATATTTTGTTTGCAATTTACCTTCAATCACAGGTTTCCCTCTGCGCTGTAATAATATGATGCTAACACAATATATACACAAAACATACATTTATGTATATATTTAAGTTGCATAATACTTATTAATTATATATTTTTTTTTATTTTAGACTGCGATAATGGCTTTTGGGGTTTAGACTGTAAAAGATGTAATGGCCTTTGCTCTAGAACCTGTCATAAGGAGACTGGACAATGTGACGGTAGGCCTATTGATGAAGCATAGTATAACTTCATTTGTAAGATCTACAAGTACTGCAGTTTCGCAATGTCTTTAAATACTGATACTGTATCTAAAACTAAGATACATTACCCTAACTTATTTAGGATCCGGAAGAAAAGGCTGATATAGACAGAAGGCCGACAACGACTTAGAGCCGTTTTGATAAAAGGCAAATAACAACATATAACGTAATATCCCAATATAATGAACACAATACCGACATAGTAACTTTTGTTATTTTTTTTAAATAGTAAAATGTGTTAACACAAAAATTCCCATTGTTATCCACACACTATTGTCTACCCGGCACCCATAAAATAAAATATACTTATTATCTTACCAGTACCAGACTGATAATGTGTTTGTGTTTGTTTGTGGGTGAAATTCTACTTAACAAATTCTGCTAAATAAGGTGTCTAACTTTTCAAGTCTATTGAGGAAATTAGTAGTATATTAGATTTCAAAGTACTTTCACTGTATGGTGTATCCAGGTCCTAGTTTCATACATCACAACCTTTCGCATCTTTGCGATACCGTGGCAATTTTTGTATTTTAATAACTCATGTTTTAGAAAACAGGGTCGAACATTTTAAGAAATCATATTGGTCACACGTTGAAAAAACCGTATAAAATGTTGCTTCCAGTTGGAATTAAGGACTAGATTTGGAAATACAACGATAAGGAATCACTTTGAAATATTTTCTTAAAGAAATTATTAAATTGTTATAAAAAAAGATAGCAATCCATTGGGCAGATGAAATAGAGTTCACATGTCTTTTAACCTCGATATATAAAGGGAAGGTGTGGTCAAAACTTTGCCCAGTCGCCTTTAATTTCCCTAACATGAGTTAGGTTACAATTAGAACTGGGTGGACGATATATTGAATTAGACCCGGATTTGAACTCGAGAGAATCGGGTTAGCAGCCTAGTGCTCTATCGCTCAGCCACGATATAAATTTAAAATTGCATTAATAGCGTAATTAAATTTTGTTTTGTTCCTGTCATCTCAGCAACTCTCGATGATTGCACTTTTATAAATCAAAAAGCACCATGAATAAGTAATTTACTGATTTAGAGAATAATTTCAGTATAAAAAAATTTGCAGTGAACAGCTTATTTGGAGAAAACAAACAATTTGAATGTCACTGTCAGGACAGTAAGTGTGAAGTTGATGGTCAATGTAAACCTGGCTTCAATTGTAAAGGTGGCTGGTTTGGTAATACATGTCAATACGGTATGTATTGTAAAAAAAAAATACAAATCATGTTTTTCGATTCAATTATATCCAATTGGTTTTCAAGTGCATAGTGTGTTAGGTTTCCTAAAATACATCTGTTTATATCATCCGGAGCCCTGCTTACTTATTTCTCATTATCAAAGGTTTTAGCTACTTTAAATTTAAAAAAAAAACAACTTCCCAGTTCATAATTTTCTGAAAGCCAGATTGGTAATTCTTTTTCACCGTATTGACACATTACATTTCTTTTTGCACTAATCGGTTATGATATATTGCTATAAATTAAGGTTTGGATAAAATAGTAACCTAACTAGAGTGCTCGAGTGTTATTTTGATAGCGTTGGTTATTGAATTTATGAATATTAATATTAGAATTATCATGTATATATATTTATTTATTCATTCATTTCACTCAATACATTCATTCATTTAAATGTGTAAAAATTTTATGTTTTGGTCTGTGTGTGCCATTACATTCCCGAACCTTAATGTAAAGGCATGTACAGTCATGCATAATATACCGCGTACTTATTTTCATCCAGTTGATATACTTGGGATGTATTCAAACAAAAAAATACTAACTGACGGCAATGATAATACCTGCCTGCCCGCAACAACTGACAATGTGACTTTATATCTCGGAGATACATATACAACTTCTCTCATACGATTTGTTTACAAACAAGGTAGACTTTTTTTTCTAAACCACGTTCTCACAGGCATTAAGTTACATTTTATTTTTCCTCATGTTTTATTGAGGATTTTATTTCTTAGGAGCGGTTAGTTTGAGAAGTGTTTCTCTAAATGGAAACTAATTATAAAATTTCGTTCAAATAGATCAGAAAATAACAGGTATGAAACCAATTCCTGGATGTAGTACATTAGCGTATGAAGTTAAGGCAAACGTTTTTGACTACTTCTGTGAAACTGATGTACAGGTTAATGTAATCCGTATAAGCAATGACGATGCAAGCAACCTATGCTCCGTCTATTTCAGTGGAGGTGTGTATTTTATTATTTAATTTATAGTAGAGGTTAGCCAGCTTTTCTTGCACTAGTTGTTTAAAGATTAACATTATCACATGGACCTTAAAAAGATTTACATTCAATAATACTTTAATATTCATTTTACATACGGTATCTATCCATTAGTAAGTCAATTAACATTCTTAAAATTAAAACCATAACAACAATTTTTACTGATTTTTCTAGTAAAGTAAATAAATACTAGTTGATTGATAACTCAAATGTTAAATGTAATAAACATATTTTTAAAAATAGTAACATGGTAATTTAATATCGAATTGTGTAACTTTTACTTCCTACGGTACTATTTATGCTCTATATTAAATCATAAGTAGTGGGATAATTTAAGTTTGAATTTTTAAAATTAAAATACCTCTATTCAGAAATTAGAATAAATATTACGTAGCATTTGTATGATGTGAATTTAAACACTCGCTCAAAAGTCTAATAATTTACTTTTTGAAAATTTCTATATAATATATAAAATTTTCGTTTTGCCTGTATTTATATATTTAAAAAAATTCTGAACCAATATGAACATTGCTACCATATCCAAGTATTTCACATACTAACCAAACCATATACAGACAAAAAAATTTCATCCATCTTCATGATTTTCTCTTTGAAGAAAATGCCCATAATTAGACAAGGCAATAGGCTTTATCCACTAATAATAACTTTGTAAAAGAAGAAAGTAGGCTATATTTTACTTATGAGAATAATTAACTGTAGAGCAAAGATTTCAATTGTTTGAAGATACAATATTTCTGACGATAAACAACTAAGTCAAAATTGATTTAGACAGAAATAAATGCGAAAATTCAAAGATGTCATTGTAAAAACATTAACTGTATAATTATTTACGTCTATTGTTTAACACCTTATTTAAGAATAATTCTAGAAAATACTTAATCTTTCAAAATAAATGAGTGTACCATACAAATCTAGGTAATGAAAATAAAAACGATCTTCTTTTCTAATTTGTATGTAATAGGTCGTAATTTGGCATTGAAACAAAATGCTACCCAGTCAAGTGACTATGAAAATCTCTACGCAAAGTTGGCTGTTGATGGTGATACAAATAATTGCGACCGCTTATTTTCACATACTGCAGTCAACGACAATGCCCCATCATTTAAAGTTCAATTTGAAAAACCGTTCCCGATAAGCCGTATCAAATTGTATAACAGAGTCAACGGTAGGTTTCATCATTTTTAATAAGAATTTGACAAAACGTTATATTTTGTGATTTACTGTTAGATTTTATCTTTCAATTAATAGAAACATTTTTGTAAAAGTTTAATTTCCTTAAGTGTCATTATATGAGTTATTCCAAACTATATTTTATAAAGTTGATTTTTAAAAAAAATGTTGTTATTGTATATTTTACTAGCGTGCCCGTCCCCGCGCGTTGTCGCTGGGATACAAGAATGCGTTACCAATACTATATTGTTAGAAGTGTGACATTGTTTTCTAAACTGAGTTATTTAAACATCGCCCGCGCTTGGATCTTATTGGGGGGGGGGGGAGGGGCACGGGTTTATCTACACTACCGCATGAAAGCCTTGAGCGTAAGTTAATCACTCAACATAATAGTGAGTTAGATCACTGTTTTTTATAGCCCTTCTATATATATATATATACCCACGAGTGATCAACTTTGATCTAAGTTTCGTCCAACTAACGTAGTAGGATTGTTTTAATGAGCTTCAAGCCCAATGATCTTGTTTATCGAAATACAGTTTGAATCTACGAATATTATATTTCTAATTGCTATTTTAATGTGTTTTATGTAATTTGAACTAACCTATGCGACAAACCTTTTCTCACCATTGTTATGTTTAAAAAAGTAAACTAAAATCCGTATGACAATCAAATTTTAAAATGTTAGAATCGATTACAATAATCTCAAATACTATACATATTCCGCTGTAAGATATTTTATCTGAGATCATTTGTCTATGGTATAATTTATCCTGATAAAATTCGGTGTGATATATTTTCTCCGTCAGTTCATTTGGACTGAGATCAATTTTCCGTGATATATAGTGTCTGGGATATTTTGTCTAAGATATTTTGTCTAAGATTCTTTGTCCTATCACCGATGGAGTAGTTATCTGCGTACATAGCAGGGTTTCGAAAATTAAAAAAATGTATTATAAATTTAAAAGCACAATGAGCCTTCAAAAGTTGGTTAAATGAGATTTCCTACTTTGAACAATGTAACGCTAAGCACCTCTTTGTAGGGAAGACGGTTCGGTCTTATATGATAATGTATTGAAATAAGAAGTCAGAGTTGAGGATTCTGAATTAATCTTAATGGTTTTCACCAAAGAAAAAACATTTTTTGAAACATGCCATTGTTCGATAAAATTGCGTTTAATTTTGATGAAGTTTATTTTAGTGACATCAGTATTGGGGACATCTTGTATTTTAGACAATGTGTGAATAAAGTTGGATTGTGTGTAATGTGTCAGGATGGGGAGGGGAATTGTAAATATTGATTCAGTTTACTGACGTCACAAGCAAATCACGTTTGCAATCACACCAATACTTATCTCTATACCAAACATAATCATTTAATTTCTGTACACACTTTTGTCAACTAATGATTAAACTAACTGCACATTTAAATAAATCTAATAATAGCACAAAAGCACGATGTATTAAAACTTTGCAGGTATTTTTAAAATGTGTTTTGCTTTAGCAATATGTATTAAATTATGTTTTATCTTTTGCAAAAATATATATATATTGTGTTTATATTGATATTACATCGCCATATTATATTTTTCTAAAAGTGTTTAAAAAACAAGTATTTATCTTGTTTTTCTATTTATTCGTTTGTGGACTGAACAAAGAATTTTAACTTTGGATTATGGTTTCAGAGAATCAGATGGTTTATGACGTGAGTGATAGATTAAAGGGGTTTGTTGTGGAAGCAATTGATTTGAATAACAATAGAGAAAGGATATATACTGATACCAGCCCAACACAAGCGGTCTATAATATCAACTTTGAAAAGCCAAAAACAGTTTCTGCTCTGCAAATAAAACAGTCAAGTTATCCAAGTTCATACGTATCTTTATGTGAATTTGAGGCATTTGGAGGTAGGTTCGACTACAGATTTGATTTATCTTTAGGAAATTGCTTATTACCATTTGTCTACCACTATTGTAACCAGAGTTATATGAGTGAATCTCAAACAATCTTCATTTGAAGTGATAAAAGTTCCAAAGTAATTTTTTTTCTAATGATGATAGAAAAGACTTTAGATTTTTAGCAACAGAAATAAAATCGAAGAGACGTTATATAATGTAACGATCATTTGAGAATATGAATTAAATTTAAACTGTTTATGAGACCTTGAAAAAATCATGTATAGTATAGCCGTTTTATTGTTTGCTGTCACTTCTTTCCTTGACTAGCCAGAAACACAAATTAACAAACATAATTAAATTACGTCGTGTTGTTTTATTCCTTGTCCCGAATCCTGGAGCAATGGATTTCGTCTTTGACTCTCCTATTTGATCACTTTACATCTCAAGGAATATTTTAAGATACATTATTCTAAAACGTTGCATTTTAGCCTTATTTTCTAAAGCTGAAAACAATACTGCTTGTATTCAGACTGCCCTGACGGATTTTGGGGTTTGGATTGTAAGAACATATGCTACAGCGGTTGCAGTAGACCTTGTCATAAAGAGACTGGACAATGCTTTCGAAAAGGTATACATAAATGTATATTTCTATAGAATATATCGAGTGTTCATTACAACGTACTATGTTACATGAAATAAAACACGAGTGTGTATTCCTTTTTACTAGCTTTTTAAATTTAGTTTCCTCTCTCTGTTGTTCTTATTGTTTATTACCATTTTTCGAACACTATTATAATCGCATTTATATGGGTTAATATCATACAACCTCATTTATAGTGATAAAGGTGCCGCCTTACTTTTTCAAACGTTGCTAGAAACGTCTTTAGGGTTTTAGCAAAATAATTGTACTCTAAGTCATGTACGATAAAGTAGCGGTCGTTTGAGCAGTTGAATTAAATTTATACTGTTTATGAGACCTCGGCATATTCATGTATGGTATAATCGTTTTATTTTTGCTGTCTTTTCTTTCCTTGGCTTGCCCGAAAAACAATCAACAATCATAATTAAATGACGTATTTCTTGATACCTTGTATCGAACAGTTATACTCTCTTATTTGATCACATTACTTCTCAATAAAAATTTGGGGGTACTTTGCAAATTAAAGTTGCATTCTAGCCTCATATTATAATTTTAAAAAAAACAATATTGATTATATTCAGACTGCCCTGGCGAATTTTGGGGTTTGGATTGTAAGAAAAAATGCGACAGCGGTTGTAGTAAACCTTGCCATAAAGAGACTGGACAATGCATCCGAAAAGGTATACATAAAAAGTATATTACTTTAGATTACACTGTAAATCACGTGGCTTTTTTTTTTCATTACAACGGTACTAAATTATATGAAATGAAACATGACTGTATATTTCATTTCACAAAGTTTTATTTAACTTGGTTCCTCTGTCTGTTGTGTTTTGTCCTTCGTGATAGATCAATTCTGCCGAGAAAAATTTCCAGCACTTATAATTGAAATATTCGTTTGAAACTTGTTACGTGGGTCAAGAACCGATACAATCAAATACACACAATAATTTTTTAAATTTCTAATTAAGTATAGCTATTACACCAAAAAATGAAGTTTCTTTATTTTTAATCTTTGGAGGCTCATAATTTTAATATGTACAGTCCATATAGATGCGAGTGAGGAAATAAGTTCTTATATTGTTCTGGTCTTATTTAGACCTTGAAAAAGTCAGCTGTCTCTATACTTAGTAGCATTTTTATGTGCAATATTATGAGAAAAGTATTAATGTTTAAGACATGAAAATTTTCAGTAATGTTTGTAATGATTGTCAGATAATTGTATTACAATTTTATTTGATTCTTAAGAACAATAACTATTTTATGAATGTTTAGTTTTTTCTAGAACAAATTATAGGGTTACATTGACATACATCTTTTGAACATTTTTGGAATATATAGCAAAAGTATTTCAATTTATAATGGTACACACTGTATTTATATATATATATATATATATATATATATATATATATATATATATATATATATATATATATATATATACATTTCTCAAAATTTAACAGAAGGTAGAGAATTAAATCTTTTACTTGCATGTGAAATTTCATTTATCTATCTGAAATAGTACTTAAGTTATAGGCTTTTGAAAAATTCAAAGTAGGAAAAGTACCAGTTCCGGATATCGGAAATCGCTCAAAAGTTGACACGGATCTACGATTTTGATAAAATACTTATCTATGAAATTTCATCAACCTATCTTTAACGGTACTCAAGTAATCGTGTTTACACAAGGACAGACAGACAGACAGACAGACAGACAGACAGACAGACAGACAGACAGACTCACACACACACACACACACACACACACAGAAATACGGACAAGATTGCAAAATTATGTTTTTCCGTATCCGTGAGGTGTAAAACGTCGAGATTTGTAAAAATCTCGATTTTTTTTTTTGCACGATTACAATACTTTCTCTATACTTCGTATATAGATCTACGAGAACGTAAAAACTGAATATGTGCTTTATGATAAATTGGGATGATAAAATTGCTTAAAAAAATTATCCGGATCATAATCCAAAAAATCAAAACCTGGAAAAACATGTAAATATTTCGTCGTGGGCTTTACTATTAGACAACTTGACATTAGTTTTGCTTCCGTTTTTTTCTTAGAACTGTTAAAGTATTAACTTGTATTTGGTATTATATTCAGACTGTTTGAATGGGACTTGGGGATTGGATTGTCAAAACAAATGTGACAGTAGCTGCAGTAATGATTGTGATACGGAAACAGGACAATGCATCAAAAAAGGTGCGAATGCAAAGTTTATTCGAATAAAATGTTCACCTATTTATTTCGGTTTGTTTGTGATGGGCGAACATGTTTTGTTCACCTTCATGTAATATTTATAAAGTGTTACTTAGTGTGCCAAAATCTATATTACTGCCTACAAAGCTCAAAATTCATCATTCCCAAAAGAAAAAAATCTATATTAACATAGGTTTATGTATATTAGAGTCGTTTTATTGTTTGTTTTCTTTTTTGTATTGACTAGCCAGAAATAGAAATTAACAAGCAGAACTGAATGACATCGTATTACTTGATTCCTTTTACCTAAACCTGGAACAAGGGATTTCGTCTTAGACTCTCCTACTTGATCACTTTACTTCTCAATAAATATTTTGGGATATTTTGTTCATTTAAGTTGCATTTTAGCCTCATTTTATAATGTTTAAACCAATATTGATCATACTCAGTCTGCCCTGACGGATTTTGGGGTTTGGAATGTAAGAAAAAATGCGACAGTGATTGCAGTATACCTTGTCTTAAAGAGACTGGACAATGCTTTCGAAAAGATATAAAAATGTACATATTGTATAGAATACACTGCAATTTACATGGCTTTTCTGGGCTTTCATTACAACGGTACTAAATTACATGACATAAAAAATGAGTATATTCCCTTCTACAAGCTTTACTTACTTAATCCGTCTGTCGTGCTTAGTGTTTATTTGTTGTTGTTTTTTTACATCTAGAGTGTGATGCAGGACATTGGGGTTTGGATTGTCAGGCAAAATGTGACGAGAACTGTGCAAATCCTTGCCACCCGGAGACTGGGGAATGCGAACAAAAACCATCGGATATTGATAATATTGACAAATATGGACTTATTGAACATATTCAAAGTACCAGTTTTCTCAAAATTATTTATTTTTTTAAATTTCTTTGTAACAATATCTACCATAACATAAATAGTAGGCCCTATAAATATTATTTTTAATTAAAAGAAATAACATCGGTATAAATTTTATTGATTAATTTGAATGTAGTGTTTACATTAAATCCTATCTATTAAGTGACAAATATGGACTTGTTGAACATATTCAAAGTACCAGTTTTCTCAAAATGATTTATTTTTAAAAATTTCTTTGTAACTATAACTATTATAACATAAATAGTATAAATATTATTTTTAATTAAAAGAAATAACATCGGTATACATTTTATTGATTAATTTGAATGTAGTGTTTACATTAAATCCTATCTATCAAATGTGTTAATTTTGATATTTTTTGTGCTCAGTAGCATCAGCAATTTTGCATTTGATTTTGTAGCCTACACCTGGGTTGGTCCGAAAAAGAAATATAGGTGTAACTGTAGGGGCGACCACTGCTATATAAATGGCACATGCTGGCCAGCAGAAAAATGTTCCCGGGGATGGTTTGGTAAACACTGTCAGTACGGTGAGATAATGTTTACATCAGCAGATCGCTTAACATTTAGCTTTTAATTTCAATTGGGTGTGAGATTCTTTAAATATACGCATCGCTAAACGACGATTTTCCCGTATCAATAATTTTGTTTGCTAAATTATATTGTTACAAGCAATTGCTTAACTTGCTTTCTCTGTCTGTGTGTCTTTGGTGGTTTTGTCTTTTGCCGTCATCATGGGTCGAAAACGGCTCAGTACAATTTCGACCACTACTAATTTAATTGAATTTCAAGAATAAACCAACTTTCTTCACATAAAGTACTATTTTGTTCGCGCTATTACAAGAACCGCTGTGCAATTGTTTCAAGTCATGTAATTGGCTTGAAAATCTGGTTGAAATGGTTGTTGCAAGGAAGCATATTTTTCAATCAAATTTTTTTTTTTTAGGTATTTGTGAAATGTGTGCAAAATGAGTTCCGGCTCTATTAAGTCCATAAATATTTTTAAGAAAGTTACTAGTAACTTAGTAATTTAGCCAACACATTTATTTTTTATTTAAATCAGTAGACAGGGTGTTGTGTTGATAGGGGATGTTATCTTATCTAATACAAATAAACTACTAGTCTATTCCATATTGACCACTATTGTGTATTTTATCATGTAAAACAATAATTGTGACTCTTATTGTTTTACTTTCCTCGACCACTCCGGTTGACTTCAAGGAGGGACTGAGGAGTTTTTTTTAAATATTTGAATAGATAAAATAATTCGAAATGGCTTTTCAACTGCTATGTTCAATACACAAATATGAAAATAAGTGTAAACGATGGTTCCTAAACAGCTTAAATTTCCTTCTAATGTAACTATAATTATATCGCTTACTATATTTTTCAAAAAGTATTTTAATACATTTAGTAAGATTATATAGGTTTTACAAGTCTATTGTACTGTTTGTTATAATAAAAAAAATTATTAAAAAAACAACTTAATAAACAACGTTTTAATACCAATATTTAATATCATAATGCACACGAAATTGAAAATATTATTTTGTTTTCATACAAAATAATGCAACACTGTTTAAAATTCGATAAAAAAACGTAGGTCACTATATTATCTATAACTATTAGAAACATTTGAGATGTGACTCTATATAGCTTTTAAATCGTTGTGCATTATTATATATTAAAGACACTAATTTATTTTCTACATTTAGTACATTTCTATAGAAAAGCTTGCAATTGGAAAGTTGTTTTTGTAACATTTTTGTTATGTTACTTTATGAAAATGCAGCTTGTTTCGAGATGGCCGCCATTGCCATGGCAACCATATTTTCAAAAGAGTGCCTGATGCTTGCAAATATTTTCCTTTAAGTACCCTAAATGAATCAATAAAACGTTTTAATTGGGAAGTTAGTTTTTTTCTGGAGGTTACCCCCTTAAGAAGATTTTGAATGCTAGAATGCAGTTCTGTATTTCACTTAAATTCTGTAATATACAATAGGTAGATTTTATCCTAAATAAAATATCATCACGATTATTACATTTTATCAAAACTCTATTCACTGCAGTGGATCAACTGGCCACCTATGACGACACCGATGTAGTAACAGACGGCGACGATTTCACTTGCATGCACGAGTCATTAAGCAGTTTAACGTTAGAACTAGGCGGTGAATTCCCTGTAACTTTAGTGAGGCTGGTTACGAGAGCAGGTAAAGTTTTTGAAACATAAATGATTGTGTGTAAACCAATATTTTTTTGTATTAACTATTTAACAAAATACTTTAAAACTTTTACAATAAAATGCGTTTTCTTTAAACTTTTATTTAGAACTCGGGATAGGGAAAGCTATTGAGATAGAGTTTCAGGGAAAGTCTTCAACATTCAATTGCACAGATGCAAAAATATATACAGAACATCATACTAAAGATATTTTTTGTAGAAAACGAAAGGGCTAGCAAGTTGGTTCTGAAGGGCCCAGGCTTATCAACGTTGTGTTCTGTCTATTTTAGTGGAGGTTGTTTATTTGCTTTTTAAAATTTATTTGTTTATTTTATTTTATTTATTATATGTTTATTTGCTTGTATATGTAAACATTAATTTATATAAAATTGATTATATATTATAATATATATATATATATATATATATATATATATATATATATATATATATATATATATAAAATAAATATACACACACACACACACACATATATATATATATACATATATATATATATATATATATATATATATATATATATATATATATATATATATATATATATATATATATATATATATATATATATATATATATATATATATATATATGTGTGTGTGTGTGTGTGTGTGTCTTTTGATCTTTTTATTATTTTAGGCCGTAATTTTGCACTGAGACAAACTGTGGTTCAGAAACCTAATTCCGAGTTTCCCGGCGGTATCGTGGATGGCAACTTATGGAGCTGTGCATACGATGATCTACAATCGGAGAATGCCAAAGACAATGCATTTGTTGAAATTCAATTCGACAAATCTGTTTCTATTAATCGTTTTAAACTGCACAAAAGAATTTTCGGTTAGACTCAGCCAGTTTACTATTGATTAATACTTTTAAAATATTTAGATTTTGGGATTTTTGTAATGCGCCTCTCTTATTGCATACAAAGCCAACATAATTTTAAATAATTCATTTTTACTTTGGATTTTGCATTTAAATTATTAAAATTAGACAAAAAATAATTTCAATAGTACAGTTAAAAATGTTTTGATGCAGAATTGTAGTTTTTGAAAATAGTATTGTGAATCTTCTATTATTAACTTTTTTTTTACTTAGAGTTTTATTATTTTTTACTATCTAAAATTGATGTGTTGAACATAAATATACGAAAATATACTGTTTCAAACATTATTTCAGGCGATGAAGATGATCAAAATGCAATACCTTTCTTGTTAGAGGCATTTGATGCGCAATCAAAAAGTCTTCTGAATTACAAAAACGACCAACCCCCACAAACAGTGTTTGATTTGATTATTGAACAGATAAAGAACGTATCGAAAATCAAAATATCTCAGATAGGTTCGGATACCGCAGTCTTTTTTACTTTTTGTGAAATTGAAGTTTTTGGAGGTAAGAATTAATTGGTTTGCTTAGAAGAGTCGTTACGCTATTTTTCATACTTATAAATGCTAATTATCATTTCATATGTCATTAAGTGTACACATTTACGCTTTAAAATATTAGTATAATCGAATTTGAAATATTGTCAACATTTTTATTTAGTTACCTATTTTTATACACGAAAACGTTATACGATTCTCTTTATGTGTATCCATAAACCCGATAATGTGTTGGAGGAAATGCTGACAAACTCCTTCTATAATCGATACAAAATTATTGTTTTTAGACTGCGATGACGGATCGTGGGGTTTGGACTGCAAAAATAAATGTGCCCAAAGCTGTAGTAACTTCTGTCATAAAGAATCAGGAAAATGTTGACGACAGAAACGCTACGTGTTTGATGGTTCTTCAAACGGAGTAATCAAAATTAACTCATTTTTTCCTCTTGAATTAAAATAACCTTATCAGGGATATGCATATTAATAACAATAATTTCAAAACCATTAAATTATTATAAATGCTTAATTTTTATTGAAATGATAAAAATAAGAAAGATAATAATAATAATAATAATAATAATAATAATAATAATAATAATAATAATAATAATAATAATAATAATAATAATAATAATAATAATAATAATAATAATTTTTATTATTATTATTATTATTATTATTATTATTATTATTATTATTATTATTATTATTATTATTATTATTATTATTATTATTATAAAACGCAAAATTTTTTAATTTTATTTTAGGACAATATTGATATAAAATGATCTCATTAAAACGTATATTTTAAATTCTTCCAGGTGCCATATTAAAAGACTGCTACTGTTGTTGATATGCCGACTCGAAAAGAGTACAGAAACTTAGTGAAATACGTTTTTCTTTTTAAATTTTGAAAGCAGCATTTGCTTATTAAATTATTTCAGTAGATAAAGTGTGTAAAAGTCAATCCAAAATAAATGTTTATCAGTGCAATAAAAAAATTCTTGTCTTTTAAAATAGCTTTTCGAAAAAAAAACATTTTAAATTGATGGTTATTAGTAATAATTATTTGTTGTAATATTCATTTTGATCAAAAACAAGCAATTACAAACACATATAAGTCATCTAAAAATGTTCAAATCAACTAAAATCACCCTAAATATTATAAACATTTGGTCTGGGATTTTTTTAATATATAATTTGTACATGATACTATTTGCCCTGATATATTTTGTCATGAGATCTTTACTCCGTGAGATCATTTTCTCTTGAGAACATTTGTCCAGATTTCATTTGTCCTGAGATTATTTATCCTGGTATCATTTGTCCTGATATCCTTTGTCCTGAGATCATTTGTCGTGAGGTTATTTGTCCTGAGATCATTTGTCCTGAGATTATTTGTCCTGATATCATTTGTCCTGATATCCTTTGTCCTGAGATCATTTGTCGTGAGGTTATTTGTCCTGAGATCATTTGTCCTGAGATTATTTGTCCTGACATTACTTGTCCTAAGATCATTTGTCCTAAGATCATTTGTCCTAAGATCATTTGACCTGAGATCATGTGTCTTGGGATGATGTTCTGAGATCATTTGTCCTAAGATTATTTGTCCTGAGATCATATGTCCTGACATTATTTGTCCTGACATTATTTGTCCTAAGATCAATGTCCTGATCTTGTCCTCCAATAAAACTATCGCATTATTAGTATGCTAAATGAAACATGATAGCTGTATTACAATAAAAACATAAATTTACATAAGAGATGCCTGAAAGAAACATTGATCACATTCTCACTGCTGAAAGAGCTAAAGAATGTACTGTTTTTTTTTCGTGATACAAATATACCGGCTCAGGAGTATATCCCATTAGCCAGGCTGGACTCGACATATCGAACTCCGTGGGTTTTCTTAACCAGGCACATGTCTTCCCTCACACCTGGTGAGAGAGCCCGTGTCCTACTGGTGAGAGAGCACGTGTCCTACCATCTGTTGAGAGAGCACGTGTCCTACCACCTGGTGAGAGAGCCAGTGTCCTACCACTAGGTGAGAGAGCACGTGTCCTACCACCTGGTGAGAGAGCACGTGTCCTACAACCTGGTGAGAGAGCACGTGTCCTACCACCTGGTGAGAGAGCCAGTGTCCTACCACCAGGTGAGAGAGCACGTGTCCTACCACCTGGTGAGAGAGCACGTGTCCTACCACCTGGTGAGAGAGCACGTGTCCTACCACCTGGTGAGAGAGCACGTGTCCTACCACCTGGTGAGAGAGCCGTTGTCCTACCAACTGGTGAGAGAGCCGGTGTCCTATTGGTGAGAGAGCCAGTGTCCTACCACCTGGTGAGAGAGCCCGTGTCCTACCACCTGGTGAGAGAGCATGTGTCCTACAACCTGGTGCGAGAGCCCGTGTCCTACTGGTGAAAGAGCCCGTGTCCTACTGGTGAGAGAGCACGTGTCCTACCACCTGGTGCGAGAGCCCGTGTCCTACTGCTGAGAGAGCACGTGTCCTACAACCTGGTGCGAGAGCCCGTGTCCTACTGGTGAAAGAGCCCGTGTCCTACTGGTGAGAGAGCACGTGTCCTACCACCTGGTGCGAGTGCCCGTGTCCTACTGGTGCGAGAGCCCGTGTCCTACCACCTGGTGAGAGAGCACGTGTCCCACAACCTGGTGCAAGAGCCCGTGTCCTACTGGTGAGAGAGCCCGTGTCCTACTGGTGAGAGAGCCCGTGTCCTACCACCTGGTGAGAGAGCCCGTGTCCTACTGGTGAGAGAGCCCGTGTCCTAGCACCTGGTAAGAGAGCCCGTGTCCTACCAACTGGTGAGAGAGCTCGTGTCCTATTGGTGAGAGAGCCCGTGTCCTATCAACTGGTGAGATAGCCCGTGTCCAACCACCAGGTGAGAGAGCCCGTGTCCTACCACCTGGTGAGAGAGCCCGTGTCCTACTGCTGAGAGAGCCCGTGTCCTACCACCTGGTGAGAGAACACGTATCCTGCCACCTGGTGAGAGAGTCTGTGTCCTGCCACCTGGTGAGAGAGCCCGTGTCCTACCACCTGGTGAGAGAGCCCGTGTCCTACCATCTTGTGAGAGAGCCCGTATCCTACTACCTGGTGAGAGAGCCCGTGTCCTACCACCTGGTGAGAGAGCCCGTGTCCTACCACCAGGTGAGAGAACCCATGTCCTACCAACTGGTGAGATAGCCCGTGTCCTACCACCTGGTACGAGAGCCCGTGTCCTACTGCTGAGAGAGCCCGTGTCCTACCACCTGGTGAGAGAGCACGTGTCCTACCAACTGGTGAGAGAGCCCGTGTCTTACTGGTGAGAGCACGTGTCCTACAACCTGGTGCGAGAGCCCGTGTCCTACTGGTGAGAGAGCCCGTGCCTACCACCAGGTGCGAGAGCCCGTGTCCTACCACGTGGTGAGAGAGCCGTTGTCCTACCAGCTGGTGAGAGAGCCCGTGTCCTACTGGTGAGAGAGCCCGTGTCCTACTGGTGAGAGAGCCCGTATCCTGGCACCTGGTGAGAGAGCCCGTGTCCTACTGGTGAGAGAGCCCGTGTCCTACTGGTGAGAGAGCCCGTATCCTGGCACCTGGTAAGAGAGCCCGTGTCCTACCACCTGGTGAGAGAGCCCGTCCTACCACCAGGTGAGAGAGCACGTGTCGTACCACCTGGTGAGAGAGCCGTTGTCCTACCAGCTGGTGAGATAGCACGTGTCCTACCACCTGGTGAGAGAGCACGTGTCCTACCACCTGGTGAGAGAGCACGTGTCCTACCACCTGGTCAGAGAGCCCGTGTCCTACCACCTGGTGAGAGAGCACGTGTCGTACCACCTGGTGAGAGAGCCGTTGTCCTACCAGCTGGTGAGATAGCACGTGTCCTACCACCTGGTGAGAGAGCACGTGTCCTACCACCTGGTGAGAGAGCCCGTGTCATACCACCTGGTCAGAGAGTCCGTGTCCTACCACCTGGTGAGAGAGCACGTGTCCTACAACCTGGTGCGAGAGCCCGTGTCCTACTGGTGAGAGAGCCCGTGTCCTACTGGTGAGAGAGCACGTGTCCTACAACCTGGTGCGAGAGCCCGTGTCCTACTGCTGAGAGAGCACGTGTCCTACAACCTGGTGCGATAGCCCGTGTCCTACTGGTGAGAGAGCCCGTGTCCTAGCACCTGGTGCGAGAGCCCGTGTCCTACTGGTGATAGAGCCCTTGTCCTACTGGTGATAGAGCCTGTGTCCTACTGGTGATAGAGCCCGTGTCCTACTGGTGAGAGATCTTGTGTCCTACCACCTGGTGAGAGAGCCCGTGTCCTACCACCTGGTGAGAGAGCCTGTGTCCTACCACCTAGCCTGACTGTGGGAAGAGGGAATGTCTTGCTAAAGTAATTGTACATTGGATGGATAACAATGATGTTGCTATTGGATCCAATTTTGATTATGTAGATTCTGTTGGAAAAGTAAAAATGTGATGTACTACTCAGAAGCATAATATTGATTTCAATATAGCGAGACTTATAATAAATTATAACAAAAGAATGGGTAATGTCGACCTAATGGATCAATCTGTACCGGGTGTCTATAAAAAGAAAAATAGTGATGGGTTATCTTTACTTATCTCCTGGACATGGCCATTTCTAATGCTTGGCGGTTGCATGTTTTAGCAGGACTGATAAGTTGACATATATGGATCAGTTGGCATTCAAACGAATAACTGCATAACCGTATTTACAACAAAAAAGTACAAAAAGTCGTCCAACATCATCAACAGTCCCTACAGTAGATACACAAAATGACGGTCATAATCCAGAGCAAATTGAAAACCAATTGCGTTGTGTTATTTGCAATAGCCGGATCCGCTGGCGATGTGAAAATGCACACACAAAAAAACTTTTTGTTGAGCGACCTTGCTTTGGGCAATGTCACTCCTAATCTGCTCAGTGTCTCCAGCTGAATACATCCACCTTTACCTGTTTGGCTATTTGAATTTCTCTGTATTGTTTGTAATAAATTATCTAATTTACCCAATATGTCATAATAAATAACGATTAAAAGTAATTTTTATATGTAGTTTTCATTAGGGCGTTAATGGGTTAAATGTGCGTACTCAGCAGCGAGGGAATATTTTACGAGGTCTATAACTCACCGTTTTCTTTTACAGATCAACACATAAATGAAATTTTATTAAGGATGAATTATATATATATATATATATATATATATATATATATATATATATATATATATATATATATATATATATATATATATATATATATAAGGATGAATTTTATATATATATATATATATATATATATATATATATATATATATATATATATATATATATATATATATATATATATATATATATATATAGATATATATATATATCAAAAGGTAATTAATATTAATATTTTGCGACCAAGACAACGTGGATTCTTTAAATTCGGGACGAAACAAATGTTAAATCAAAAGATAATAAGTAAAGAAGAAATACCCAGAATGAAAGTTGAACAAACTGTATATATCCCAAATCGCCAACAAAATATCATCGAAATAAGCCAACTAGAATAAGCTCCTTCAACTTCAAACGCAGCACAACTAGAAGTAGACGATTCTGAATATATCCAAGATTGATGGCTTTTTAAATATCATTCAGATATTTGGGGTTATCGAAAAGTGTATCAGAGGTACTTTGCTAAATGTCACGACAAATAAATAAAAAATTGAAAATTTTGAAAAATTACAAGACTGCTGAAAAATAAATTTGTCTTTCAAAATTTCAACTGTTTAAAATTGTAAGATCATTTTTAGTTTTATAATTACAGAAAAGAAGGAAATAGAAAAGAATAGTAAAATACTGGAAAGTATTATCGAAGTATGAATACAGGAATAGGCGTTCCTGCGCCTTTGTAAATCTCATCCTAATATTATTTTTTTTTGCAGTGAGGTATGTTGTCTGAGTTCATTTTCAATTATATCTCGTCCGTGAGAGCATTTGTCCATGAAATCATTTGTCCTGAGATATTTTATCAGTACTTTTTTTTTCCGTGAGTTATTTTGCATGGGATGTTTTCGTATGAATTATTTTGTCCTGAAATCATTTGTCATGACTTATTCTATCTACTTTAATTATATTGATAATTATATTTCTCTTGTAAAGCTCTATGTGACGTGGCCTAGATGTTCATAACGAAAGCGTGTAGGCACGGAGAGATTGGGTGTGAGAGTGGCCTCCCCTTAGAAGTGTGTGAACTGTAGTGTGTAGGCAGTGTGTGGTATCGTCGACTTAGGGTAGCATGTAGTCAGTGTTTTTGGTTTCAATGTTGATTGTTTCTCTGTTGTAGTTGGAAGATTGTTATAAATGAACTGTGGATTCTGTTTTTAACTTGTGTTGTGCTTGGTTCCAACGTGATTAATTAAAATTAAATAGTCTTTTAAGTAATAATCGACAATTATTACAATAGGGTGAGGGTGGTACCATGGCGTAAACCTGCTAACTATAAAGAAAACATTACTACACCCATCTGTAATCTTAACAGTCTCTATCTAAACATCGTTATTATTAAGTCTGCATTAATTAAAGCTAATACACATATCCACGCGTAAGTGACATATGTTTAATAAACATAATACACACATGTTTAAATTATAGTCCTAAGTAGGCCGACACACACACTCACACAAACACACACGCACACACACATACACACACATATACATATATATATATATATATATATATATATATATATATATATATATATATATATATATATATATATATATATATATATATATATATATATATATATATATATATATATATATATTTATATATATATACATAATATATATTATATATATATATATAATTTAGCAAACAAAATTATTGATCCGGGAAAAGTGTCGTTTAGCGATGCGTATATTTAAAGAATGTCACACCCTATTGAAATTAAAAGCTTTCTTTTAAGCGATCTGCTGATGTAAACATTATCTCACCGTACTGACAGTGTTTACCAAACCATCCCAGGGAACATTATTCTGCTGGCCAGCATGTGCCATTTTTATAGTAGTGGTCGCCCCTACAGTTACACCTGTATTTCTTTTTCGGAACAACCCAGGTGTAGGCTACAAAATCAAATGCAAAATTGCTACTGAGTACAATAAATATCAAAATTAACATATTTTATTGATAGGATTTAACGTAGACACTACATTTAAAAATAATTAATAAAATGTATACCCATATTATTTGCTTTACTTAAAAATAATATTTATACTGTTGATGTTATAGTAGTTATAGTTACAAAGAAATTTAAAAAAATAAATAATTTTGAGAAAACTGATACTTTGAATATGATCAACAAGTCCATATTTGTCACTGCTTTCATTATCCGATGTTTTTCGTTCGCATTCCCCAGTCTCCGGGTGGCAAGGATTCGCCCAGTTCTCGTCACACTTAACCTTAACCTTAACCTTAACCTTAACC
Organism: Physella acuta; assembly: GCF_028476545.2. NCBI lineage: Eukaryota > Metazoa > Mollusca > Gastropoda > Physidae > Physella > Physella acuta. Next base: position 545,720 of record NW_026731795.1, read on the forward strand.
TTAACCTTAACCTTAACCTTAACCTTAACCTTAACCTTAACCTTAACCTTAACCTTAACCTTAACCTTAACCTTAACCTTAACCTTAACCTTAACCTTAACCTTAACCTTAACCTTAACCTTAACCTTAACCTTAACCTTAACCTTAACCTTAACCTTAACCTTAACCTTAACCTTAACCTTAACCTTAACCTTAACCTTAACCTTAACCTTAACCTTAACCTTAACCTTAACCTTAACCTTAACCTTAACCTTAACCTTAACCTTAACCTTAACCTTAACCTTAACCTTAACCTTAACCTTAACCTTAACCTTAACCTTAACCTTAACCTTAACCTTAACCTTAACCTTAACCTTCACCTTCACCTTCACCTTCACCTTCACCTTCACCTTCACCTTCACCTTCACCTTCACCTTCACCTTCACCTTCACCTTCACCTTCACCTTCACCTTCACCTTAACCTTAACCTTAACCGTAACCGTAACCGTAACCGTAACCGTAACCTTAACCTTAACCTTAACCTTAACCTTAACCTTAACCTTAACCTTAACCTTAACCTTAACCTTAACCTTAACCTTAACCTTAACCTTAACCTTAACCTTAACCTTAACCTTAACCTTAACCGTAACCGTAACCGTAACCTTAACCTTAACCTTAACCTTAACCTTAACCTTAACCTTAACCTTAACCTTAACCTTAACCTTAACCTTAACCTTAACCTTAACCTTAACCTTAACCTTAACCTTAACCTAAACCTTAACCTTAACCTTAACCTTAACCTTAACCTTAACCTTAACCTTAACCTTAAACTTAACCTTAACCTTAACCTTAACCTTAACCTTAACCTTAACCTTAACCTTAACCTTAACCTTAACCTTAACCTTAACCTTAACCTTAACCTTAACCTTAACCTTAACCTTAACCTTAACCTTAACCTTAACCTTAACCTTAACCTTAACCTTAACCTTAACCTTAACCTTAACCTTAACCTTAACCTTAACCTTAACCTTAACCTTAACCTTAACCTTAACCTTAACCTTAACCTTAACCTTAACCTTAACCTTAACCTTAACCTTAACCTTATTGCCCTATTCGTTAAGGAATCAACATCAATAATCATATTACATTCCGCGATTTGTAAAACGCATAAGAAACAAGCCAGTGTGGCCCACCACATGAATGAATTAGGTATAAGCTCTGTAGAGTTCTGTTTTGGCAAAGTGCCAGCCAGATAATGAGATATTATTTTGAAAACCTATATATATGTATATATGATTAAGGTTTGGGTATGCGTTACCGTTATTCTTAATAACAGGATGTTTTGGTCGTTGTTTAATTATAATTGATTTACTTAATTTATAAATCACAGGTGTCACATTAGAGGTTCGCTGTTTATTACTTATTTATGAAAACCAATCTTTCACACGACTTGAATGCATGCTTGTTATATCCCCCTGGAGACTTTTATTGTGACAGGTTTTCTAATTAATATCTATGATCTCTTTGCCCCAACTGAATGCGACTGAGCTTATTTTATAATTTACCATTCATTTGTCTGATCTTGTGTCTCTCTTTCTGTTTGAATTTTTCGTGGGGTTTTGTGCCACGTTGAAACAATGTGGTTCGCCACACTGGTTTGTATCCTATGCGTTTTACAAATAGCGGAACAAGGTAAGATATTATTTTTTATGTTTTTAAAGAATATTTCAAGATAAAATGTCAAAATCATCATGCAATATGATTATTGCTCTAGATTCTTTAAGAAATATTATACATCCGTTGTAGCTATTATCTCGCTACAGTCTCCTTACGCTCTATCCAGCTATACCAATGTTTCTTCCAGACTTTTTTCTCCGGGGGGGCACTTGAAATTTTCGGGGGGGCGGTAGACTTTCTTCGGGGGGGGGGGGCGGTATATAAATTATATAAATTTCATTTCGTTCGGGGGGGGGGGGGGGCGGTAAAAATTTTTCGGGGGGGCTTTGCCCCCCCCCCCCCCCCCCCCGAAGAGATGCCTGGAAGAAACTCTGAGCTATACACCTCCGTCGTGTCCTTTCAGTCTCACCATGCTCGCTGATTCACCATTATATATTTGGTTGTTTTGTGCGTCTTTTGCCTGCGCTAGGGAGGTGGGTAGGATGAGGGTTACATCTGGGCTTTGTTGTCAGTATTTTGTTTAAACGTGTGACAGATTACTTACTTTATCCTCGGCACTCACTGTGGAGTATAGTGCAGCAACAAATCTTCGCCATTCCACTCTGTCTTGGACGAGCTACTTCAATTCTTGCCAGTTCTTGCCAGTAGCCTGCACTTCTTCTTCCATCTCTCTACTCCATTTTCCAAGTGGTCTTCCTCTCTTTCGTTTCTAGGTGGAGTCCGTTTTAGCGATATGTTCGGGAAAATTCTTATTTTCATGCGAAGGAGATGACAGTGTGACAGAAACATCGTTTTTTCTTCTCTGGATTTGTATTACTTCTGTTTTCTGTCCGGCCACATGGAGTTTTTCTAATGCTTTTTTATGTAATTGTCTGGACTATTTTATTGTTCCATCTGCTGTTCCCTATTCTCGTATCCAGATATATGGATCAGAAGTGTATCTTTGGGAGTGCGGTTTTGGCGACCCTCCCCTCCGGACACTGTCCTCAAGAGGCGCCGAACAGGGTAGAAAAATTTATAAAAAGCTCATTTTGAGCCATATTACTTGATTATGCACAGTCGAATTTAAAAAATGTAAGGGGATAGGCTCCAGAAAAAAAAAACAACTTCTTAATAATATGTTTTATTTATTTATTTGTGTATATCTAAGTTTTGGTATTAAAAAAAATATTTGCAAGTATCACGGACTCTTTTGAAAATATGGTTGCCATGGCAACGGTGGCCATCTTGAACAAAACAACCTTTTGTGGAGTTACAACATTTCATAAACAAACACATTAAATGGCCATATAATTATTGATCCTCTACTTACTAACACTAATATAATCAGCTGGCTAGATATTTTAACAGATATATTTTTTTTTATTTTCAAAATTTGGTATTGTTATAACTGATTCCGATGTTGATGCTAGTGGGTTAACGCCCCCCCCCCCCCCACTTTTGTCCCACACCTGAACTGGGACAGGGTGTTAACGCCCACCACCCCACCACTGTCTCCCGTCCCCCACTTGAATTGGGACATGCCGTAATCTGATACGACCGCCCCACCCAGCTATGTACAGGCTAGGGGTAGTATCCCGGTCGCCTGGTCTTTGACCCGAGTCCCACCCAACTGCAAATTTGAGGAAACACGTAATGAGATACCCTATTGTATTCGAAGTTGAGCCAGGGCATAGACCCCAAGCTGAGTTTGAGGGCTAGAGGGATATGAAAGTTGAATGTTAGCCTTAGAAGCATGAAGTTGTGTTTTGTTTTGTAAAGTGTGGTAGGGCTGGCCTCAGAGACTGGCCACTATTTAGGCTCAAGATTACTATGTTACCCAAGATTAAAGTATCAAACATTAAAATTAAGAAGCTGAAATTGCGTTTGTGTTTTCTTGAAACTCTCACTGCCGACATCAGTACCAACCATACAAATAATATCTTAACAGGTATGTTGAAAAATCTTAGAAAACAATGCACAATTTAACTGTATTTCACCATAAATTTTGTTCTATAGTTTGAAAAAAACTCTTTCTATCTGTTTTTCTGTTAAAAAACCTACAGACGAAAATAGTTTTTTTGAGCATTTTGAATAACCGATAAGTCAATCAACGATGGGGATTGTTTGACAACAAAATATAATTATTTAAGCTGAAAACGATGTATTTTCTATATGAATTTATTAATGGATTAAAATAATGTGCTCAGAAATTGACGCAATTTGGCAAATGGGTAGATGTGACGCCAATTGCAACTATAAATTTAGGCCATATATATATATGTATATATATGTATATATATATATATATATATATATATATATATATATATGTATATATATATATATATATATATATTATATATATATATATATATATATATATATATATATATATATATATATATATATATATATATATATAAATATATATAAATTTTTTCGGGGTGTGGGGTTAACATCATGAGGTGCCGCACCGGCTGACATTCGACTCCGAACTAACGACGCCACTGATTAAATATATTCGGGTGCGCTGAAGTTTTAAAGAGCTACCTTTATAAGTAAGACAGAGAATAAAAATAACTGTTAAAAATTAACTTTCAACTATCAATTTGAAAACAATTTTAATTTGAGCTACTTTTTAAAAAGATTAAAAGGTTAGGGTTAAGGTTAAGGTTGAGGTTAAGGTTGAGGTTGAGGTTAAGGTTGAGGTTGAGGTTGAGGTTGAGGTTGAGGTTGAGGTTGAGGTTGAGGTTGAGGTTGAGGTTGAGGTTGAGGTTGAGGTTAAGATTAAGGGTAAGGTTAAGGTTAAGGTTCAGGTTTAGGTTTAGGTTTGAGGTTTTGCATGCTCTCGAGCTTCGACATGAGCTTGAGCTGGAGCTTTAAGGTTAGCTGTAGCTTATGCTTTAGGGTAGGGCATGAGATCTAAGGTCAAAGTTATGATTATACCTAGGGATAGTCTAGGAATGAAATACGAAAAAAGCATATCAAGGATACGCCGTGAATCATCTATACTATATTTATTTTACTATAAAAGTCATTATTAGTAAATTGAATGTTACAATCACGTCTCTTTGAATTTTCTTCATTATGAGATCGCAGCTACGCGCGGAACATCATTGCTTGTCTAACAGTTATATCATATGTAGTTGACAAGTTAACCTTGCTCTTTACCTTGTTTTTAGCTCAAGTGTGGTTTGGTCCAAATCACCAGTATCTGTGTCACTGTGTCAACAACCAATGTAACCCTGACGGTTCGTGTAAAAGTGGATCAAAATGTTCACGGGGGTGGTTTGGTAAAACATGCCAGTATGGTAAGTAAAACATAAATTTTACTAAAATATGTGTTTATCTTATAAAATATTGGGTGTTTTATTTGGATTTATTTGGAGAAAGTGTATGAAATATCGCAGTTGTAAGTTACGATAGATCTTAACAACTCTAACATTTTTTTCTGAGTTTGTATCTTAGATCTTTTGTTTTTATATTACTACAAAAGAGACTTTAAAGTCAATCTACCGCCCACTCACAAAAATCGTAATTCATATTGCATTATATATATGTATGTATATATATATATATATATATATATATATATATATATATATATATATATATATATATATATATATATATATATATATATATATATATATACCAACCCCTTAATCCAAACTTCCTGAGTTTGCTATGGTGATGTTTGTCATATGTTACGCTATAAATTTCGCACTACTAAAAAAAAGATCAAAGAACTATAAGTTCAAATACGAACAATTACATTTATTTCATGAAAATCCCCACATTGCAAACAATTTTTGTCATTGTACTAAATTATCACCAATATTGTTACTCTTTGTACCGTATTACTTTATTTTACTGATTTAGCACAATTGATCAAATAAGTATCTATAAAGTTCAGAAAAAAAAATATTATTCAACTTATGTGTATTAAATAAATGACAATGCGTGTTTATTATAATTATTACCTCAATGTGTTAATACAAACAATTAATATGTATAAAATATAGAATCTGAGGCATGGTTAATTGCATACATTGGAGCTTGGCTCAGCCAGCAGCATACTTTGAATCGTAAAAACTATTTTCCATTTCACCTAGTGTACAATAAAATATTGGAGGAACTAGATCAAATAAATCTTACATTAAAAATATATTTGCGTTTGCCTTAAAATCAGTGCAGTAGCTTTAAAATTGTGTCAGCCAACCATAAACTGATAGGAGTTTAGACTCGATGGTCCTTCGATCATTTGATCGCTAGTATAGCTTAATTATCTTATTATTCCCTGTTTAGTAATTTAATAATTAGTAATTTTAAATTGTATTTTTTTTTATGAAAAATTGTCCGTCTAATCAGGTATCAAAAAACGTTATCCAATTTATACCACTGAGGAAATTTAAGATCATTCGGACAATAGCAAGTGGGTTACATTTAGATTCCATTATTTAGCGGAGCCACACACAATCAAACATATTAAGCAAACTAAATAAAAGCCATTTAAGACCCACCCCCACACAATCACCAGGACAATAAAATGGCTACTTCCCACAAATGGCTTCAGCCAATATGACTCACGACAAAATATGTCCCCATTAAATTCCATTTAAATTGGCTCCTTTTTCACTCTTGAGCCTTGTCGTCATTTACGAGTTCCATATGTTCTGAGCCATATTGTCCTGAGCCATAAATTTGTTAGTCAAACATTTCGGGAGCTTTATTTTACGTAGTCTAACCATTTAGTATCAACAGTGGCTGATTTCATAAAAACCAATTAGGGTAAGCTCCAAAAAGGGACCGACTGTAATTAGCCATTCCAATCGAAACAAGGTTAACTCACTATACATAGTAAAAGCATATTAGAGCAAGTTGGAAAAAAGAGATCGTAAGTGGCGTGCAGTACGATTTCCCACTACTGAACACCATAATAAACTAATATAGGCCGACTTCCTAGATCGACTGTTTTATCAATATTAAATGATAAGTGTATAAAATACAAAATATCAGAATGCGGGCACAGACATTTTTTCTGGAATTATGGTCTAGAATAAAAGAAATAGTTTAAAATATGTCTAATTTCGAAGATGTAGACATTTTAATATTTTTAATATCCTGAAAGTTTATAGTTTATCGAGAAAACATGGCTCTTATACTAATGCTCTGGCTGTAAATCTGCCGGAATGGAATCAAAGCACGACTCCTGACACGCTATTTCTTAAAGTATAATTGGGTTAAAAAAACTGCTTATGAATTTGAAGAGACTGTCTTAGTCTACCATGGATTGACGTGGCCTAGCGTTGAGAACTAGACTGCTAACCCGAAAGTCTCGGGTTCGAATTCGGGTTCAAGTAACTTGAATGTCCGCGAGTCCACCCAGCTCTGACTGGTTACTAACTCACATTAGGGAAAACAAAGACAGCTGGACATTGTGCTGAACACACTATCCCTTATATACCAAGGTCATCTGAAACAGATAAACTCCACCTCATCTGCTCCATTTGTATTGGAGCACAACAGGTTAAGATGTTGTGTGCGTGTACTTTAACGCAAGAGACCCTTGTGTTTCACTAGGGGACTGGTTGGCAAGGGAACCCACAAGAGCTAGAAGGATTCAAATGCTCTTCCCCTCTAGCGTGATATTTTTATCTATTATTGCAAGAGAAGGCCAACAGACTATGTAAGCCCATCAAAGCTAATTGTATGAGGCTCCCTTTGGACGCAATTTTAAACCCACAACTGATTTAGCCATTCGTCGAATATAATTATAACACTGCTTATACAGCAGAAAGATAATTTTGCATTGAAGATTCATTGACTATGTTTTTGAACTTTATTTTTATTTCCACTTTTTCGGTTTACAATTCCCCTCCCTTACATACATTTAGTAGTTGCCTTAAATACTTTCAGTCGTTCTTGCTAGACTTTGAATTGTTTACCAAACAGACAACATACATGTTTATAAAACATGTAAATAATGTTTTTGAAATAATAACAAAACATAAAATTATTTACAATAATACAAGTAATAGATTACTAAAACAGATAAAATTGTAAAATTGTTTCACCGATCCGATGCACTCTGGTATGTCAAGAATGTTGACGAGAATCCTTCCATCATATTGTTGACATGGATTAAAACGTTTTTTTTTTAAAGATTTTTCAATCAAAGCGACCGTTCAAATAATATAAATTATAAACTTAATAAAAAAAAAAATTACCACGTGAAAACCAAATTGCTTTTACCTTTAAAAAATTGTTTTGAATTACCGAAAATATTAAAACGTCAAATGCATCCACTCTTTTTTATAGTCCGAAAAAAAACAATCAGCATTTTATAACCATATTTATTTTATTTACACCGTGCATGATTTTAAAAATATTTAATGGGTTTTTGAATATCTTTTAGACTATTCTCCCTTGGACCCGACGACATAAGCTAAACCCCCATAAATCTCACAACGAGTTTTTAACCAAAAATTACGTTCATGTGAACCTCGTTAATCCCTCCTACACTAATGCAAAGTTAACAAGCCAAAAAAATAACTTACGAATAACATTGTTAAGATCATATTTAACCTGTATTGCAGTGGATCTACTCGGCCATTTTAACAACACTCACATATTAACCGACAACGATGACAATACGTGTTTAGGCGTAACAACAGAACATGTGGACCTACCAATGGGAGCTGGGTACTCTACTCTTCAAATACGGTTGGTGTATAAGAAAGGTACGTTGAAATCTGTCGGAATTTTACCCGCAGTTGTTTTTCTCCGGAAATGGATGTTTATTATACGTTTTGTATTCAGAGACAAAACAATAAAAGGATCCCGATAGGCAATTCATTATAACAACTGACATAAATACTAAAAATATAAAGCTAAAGAATTATATTTGACATAATTTTATTAAACACAACTGTTTTTAATTTTACAAAGTTCTTTTCTTTTAAATACTTTGAGGGTAGGGGTGAATAAAAAGAAAATCTAACACACATTCCAATTCAAGATACAAATATTCTTTATTTACACAAATCAATTATCTACTTCCATCTAACTAATCTATACCATATACTTTCTACTACTACTACTACTTCTATCTAACTGTTTCCTAGCTCTCCATATCTCCAACCGTCTCTACCATACTATCTGCCTTTAACTCTCTACATATCTCTGTCCGTTCGCTATCTCTACATAATGAATTTAGAATACATAAGCGTACGGCATTGAAGACCATAAGTGAGTAATGGAAATTCGAATAATAAGTTAATTAGTACAGAAAAATAAAAGTAAGAATTAAGTACCCACATATTTGTAAGTTTTTGTTTGAAAATATAAGTCATGTTATAAATATGGACTATTAAAAAAATAACAATAACAGGGATAAAGGATATTACTACACCAGACACAGCTTTTGGATGTGGCTCTAGAAAGTACGTCGACAACGAGGTGGTTGATTATTTCTGTGATATTTACACGTTTGTTAACGTTATCAAACTGAGTAACAAAACTTTACACAATTTGTGCTCTGTTTATTTTAGCGGAGGTGAGTGATGTTTTCTTATATTTTCTTTATACGTATCAGGTTACGATCATCCCAATTAGCTCAAACATTAGATAGCGTTATAAAATGAAATCAAATAATGTAGCATTGTAGACGAAAATGAATTGAAAATCTCCATGTTTTGACACTTTACACAGGTTAAACATTTTAAATTAATATTTAACATATTTAACATATACCCCTCGCCAACCAAAACTAAAACCTAACTGTTTACCATATTATTTACTTTCTATTTTTTCTGAACAAGGCCGTAATGTTGCATTGAAACAACCAGTAAAACAGTCTAGCAGTTACTCATCAGAATACCCAGCAAGCACGGCTGTAGACGGAACTTCAGACAATTGTGAACGTGTGTTTTCACACACCAGTGACACAGAACCAAATCCTTCATTTGAACTTTTGTTTGGCACAGCTATGACTGTAACCAGGGTTAGAATCTTCAACCGTGTTGGAGGTGTGTTTAAATATATTTTCTTTAACGTTTATTGAAAGAAACAATAATTTACCGGCCATGTTTATTAGTTTATTACTGTATTTAAAAAAAACCACTATTTATGCTGTCTAAAAGTTAAATTGATGATTTTAAATTGTTAACATTTTTACGGTTTACAAGTATTTTTCATAACATGAATTTGAAGTTTTAGAACTGCAGAAAAGTATTGTTGTTTTTTATAGGGATCTACACATTTGGGTTACCGATTCTGTTTTTTAAAGAAGAAAATTAGTTATTGTTCTTGATATTATTATACATTTTAAGAAAATGTGTTAAAAATGCATTTTCTTGAAATAATGCGGCCATATAAGTTTGCAATAAAAAAAAATAATTGTTAACATTTCCAATGTAAGTTTATATTACTTTAAGAATGAATAGAAAAAGAAAAATAAACATGTGAAATGCATAATACAATCCAAAATTAACGTCATAATCAACATCAGCGTCAAAATCAAAGTCAACATCGAGGTCCAGGTCTTGTTCTAGGTCCAGGTCCAGGTCTAGGTCTAGGTCTAGGTCTAGGTCTAGGTCTAGGTCTAGGTCTAGGTCTAGGTCTAGGTCTAGGTCTAGGTCTAGGTCTAGGTCTAGGTCTAGGTCTAGGTCTAGGTCTAGGTCTAGGTCTAGGTCTAGGTCTAGGTCTAGGTCTAGGTCTAGGTCTAGGTCTAGGTCTAGGTCTAGGTCTAGGTCTAGGTCTAGGTCTAGGTCTAGGTCTAGGTCTAGGTCTAGGTCTAGGTCTAGGTCTAGGTCTAGGTCTAGGTCTAGGTCTGGGTCTCTAGGTCTAGGTCTCTAGGTCTTGGTCTCTAGGTCTAGGTCTGTAGGTCTAGGTCTAGGTCTAGGTCTAGGTCTAGGTCTAGGTCTAGGTCTAGGTCTAGGTCTAGGTCTAGGTCTAGGTCTAGGTCTAGGTCTAGGTCTAGGTCTAGGTCTAGGTCTAGGTCTAGGTCTAGGTCTAGGTCTAGGTCTAGGTCTAGGTCTAGGTCTAGGTCTAGGTCTAGGTCTAGGTCTAGGTCTAGGTCTAGGTCTAGGTCTAGGTCTAGGTCTAGGTCTAGGTCTAGGTCTAGGTCTAGGTCTAGGTCTAGGTCTAGGTCTAGGTCTAGGTCTAGGTCTAGGTCTAGGTCTAGGTCTAGGTCGTCTAGGTCTAGGTCTAGGTCTAGGTCTAGGTCTAGGTCTAGGTCTAGGTCTAGGTCTAGGTCTAGGTCTAGGTCTAGGTCTAGGTCTAGGTCTAGGTCTAGGTCTAGGTCTAGGTCTAGGTCTAGGTCTAGGTCTAGGTCTAGGTCTAGGTCTAGGTCTAGGTCTAGGTCTAGGTCTAGGTCTAGGTCTAGGTCTAGGTCTAGGTCTAGGTCTAGGTCTAGGTCTAGGTCTAGGTCTAGGTCTAGGTCTAGGTCTAGGTCTAGGTCTAGGTCTAGGTCTAGGTCTAGGTCTAGGTCTAGGTCTAGGTCTAGGTCTAGGTCTAGGTCTAGGTCTAGGTCTAGGTCTAGGTCTAGGTCTAGGTCTAGGTCTAGGTCTAGGTCTAGGTCTAGGTCTAGGTCTAGGTCTAGGTCTAGGTCTAGGTCTAGGTCTAGGTCTAGGTCTAGGTCTAGGTCTAGGTCTAGGTCTAGGTCTGGGTCTCTAGGTCTAGGTCTCTAGGTCTTGGTCTCTAGGTCTAGGTCTGTAGGTCTAGGTCTACGTCTTGTTCTTAGTCTAGGTCTATATCAGTGTTTCTTCCAGACTTTTTTCTCCGGGGGGGGGGGCTTGAAGTTTTCGGGGGGGGGGGGCGGTAGACTTTCTTCGGGGGTATATATTTTCTATACAAATTATATAAATTTATACTAATTTATATAAATTTCATTTCGTTCGGGGGGGGGGGGTGGGGGGGGCGATAAAAAAATTGGGGGGGGGGGGCGGGAAGAAACTCTGGTCTATATCTAGGTCTTCTACTATGTCTACGTCTACATTTTTAGAATATTATAGTTGCAAGTAACTGGTATCTGCAGTAATTTTAACACATTTTAATGTACATCGATTACTTATTTTGTTATTCAAACGATGGACATTGCTTTTATTTTTCTAAAATATCTTTACACTATTTCAGAAAGCTATTTAGCGCAGCGTTTACAAGGCTTTGAGATAACAGTTTTTGATTCATGGTCCAACGCTCTCTTTCGATATAAAGACACAAGTGAGGTCAAGAATATTTATGATTTGGACGTAAAATTACTGAGAGAAGCTACCAAAATCGAGATCGTGCAGAAAGGATCAGCAACACAGCCGATAATTTCCATTTGTGAGTTGGAAGTGTTCGGAGGTAAGCATTAATATTAAAATTTAAAATGCTCCAAATAAAGACTTAAAAAGGATTGTGTTTGCAAACGGAAGTTTTGAAGACTTTGATTTTTTTTTAATTGACCAATGAATAAGGTAATAAAAATTAGAGAAAGTCTTTGCTTACTTTTTTGTTAAACTAAGTCCAGGACTAGCAACTTTGATTCTCTCATGTATAATCTTTTTTGTGTGTTTTTGTAAACAATTTACCTTCGAGAGCTGTAATAATATGATGCTAATACAATATATACACAAAACATATATTCATTATGTATATATTTATGTTGCATAATACTTCTAAATTATATAATTTTATGTGATTTTAGACTGCGATAACGGCTTTTGGGATTTAGACTGTAAAAGATGTAGTGGCCTTTGCTCTAAAACCTGTCATAAGGAGACTGGACAATGTGAAGGTAGGCCTATTGATAAAGCATAGTATAACTTCATTTGTAAGATCTACAAGTACTGCAGTTTCGCATTGTCTTTAAATACTGATACTGTATCTAAAACTAAGATACATTACCCTAACTTATTTAGGATCAGGAAGAAAAGGCTGATATAGACAGAAGGCCGACAACGACTTAGAGCCGTTTTGATAAAAGGCAAATAACAACATATAACGTAATATCCCAATATAATGAACACAATACCGACATAATCAGTTTTTTTAATTGTAAAATGTGTTAACACAAAACTTCCCATTGTTATCCACACACTATTGTCTACCCGGCACCCATATAATAAAATATACTTATTATCTTAACAGTACCAGACTGATAATGTGTTTGTGTTTGTTTGTGGGTGAAATTCTACTTAACAAATTCTGCTAAATAAGGTGTCTAACTTTTCAAGTCTATTGAGGAAATTAGTAGTATATTAGATTTCAAAGTACTTTCACTGTATGGTGTATCCAGGTCCTAGTTTCATACATCACAACCTTTCGCATCTTTGCGATACCGTGGCATTTTTTGTATTTTAATAACTCATGTTTTAGAAAACAGGGTCGAATATTTTAAGAAATCATATTGGTCACACGTTGAAAAAACCGTATAAAATGTTGCTTCAAATTGGAATTAAGGACTAGATTTGGAAATACAACGATAAGGAATCACTTTGAAATATTTTCTTAAGCAAATTAATAAATTATTATAAAAAAAAGATAGCAATCCATTGGGCAGAGGAAATAGAGTTCACATAACTTTTCACCTCGATATATAAGGGGAAGGTGTGGTCAAAACTTTGCCCAGCCGCCTTTAATTTCCCTAACATGAGTTAGGTTACAATTAGAACTGGGTGGACGATATATTGAATTAGACCCGGATTTGAACTCGAGAGAATCGGGTTAGCAGCCTTGCGCTCTATCGCTCAGCCACGATATAAATTTAAAATTGCATTAATAGCGTAATTAAATTTTGTTTTGTTTCTGTCATCTCAGCAACTCTCGATGATTGCACTTTTATAAATCAAAAAGCACCACGAATAAGTAATTTACTGATTTAGAGAATAATTTCAGTATAATTTTTTTTCAGTGAACAGCTTAATTGGAGAAAACAAACAATTTGCATGTCACTGTCAGGACAGTAAGTGTGAAGTGGATGGTCAATGTAAACCTGGCTTCAATTGTAAAGGTGGCTGGTTTGGTAATACATGTCAATACGGTATGTATTGTAATAAAAATACAAATCATGTTTTTCGATTCAATTATATCCAATTGGTTTTCAAGTGCATAGTGTGTTAGGTTTCCTAAAATACATCTGTTTATATAATCCGGAGCCCTGCTTACTTATTTCTCATTATCAAAGGTTTTAGCTACTTTAAATTTATAAAAAAAAAAAAACTTCCCAGTTCATAATTTTCTGAAAGCCAGATTGGTAATTCTTTTTCACCGTATTGACACATTACATTTCTTTTTGCACCAATCGGTTATGATATATTGCTATAAATTAAGGTTTGGATAAAATAGTAATCTAACTAGAGTGCTCGAGTGTTATTTTGATAGCGTTGGTTATTGAATTTATGAATATTAATATTAGAATTATCATGTATATATATTTATTTATTTATTCATTCCACTCAATTCATTCATTCGTTTCAATGTGTAAAAATTTTGTGTTTTGGTCTGTGTGTGCCATTACATTCCCGAACCTTGGTGTAAAGGCATGTACAGTCATGCATAATATACCGCGTACTTATTTTCATCCAGTTGATATACTTGGGATGAATTCCAACAAAAACATACTAACTGACGGCAATGATAATACCTGCCTGCCCGCAACAACTGACAATGTGACTTTATATCTCGGAGATACATATACAACTTCTCTCATACGATTTGTTTACAAACAAGGTAGACATTTTTTTTTAAGCCACGTTCAAACAGGGATTAAGTTACAATTTATTTTTCATCATGTTTTATTAAGGATTTTATTTCTTAGGAGCGGTTATTTTGCGGAGTATTTCTCTAAATGGAAACTAATTATAAAATTTCGTTCAAATAGATCACAAAATAAAAGGTTTCAAACCAATTCCTGGATGTACTACATTAGCCTATGAAGTTAAGGCAAACGTTTTTGACTACTTCTGTGAAACTGATGTACAGGTTAATGTAATTCGTATAAGCAATGACGATGCAAGCAACCTATGCTCCGTCTATTTCAGTGGAGGTGTGTATTTTATTATTTAATTTATAGTAGAGGTTAGCCAGCTGTTCATGCACTAGTTGTTTAAAGATTAACATTATCACATGGACCTTAAAATGCTTTACATTCAATAATACTTTAATATTTATTTTACATACGGTATTTATCCATTAGTAAGTCAATTAACATTCTTAAAATTAAAACCATAACAATTTTTACTGATTTTGCTAGTAAAGTAAATAAATACTAGTTGATTGATAACTCAAATGTTAAATGTAATAAACATATTTTTAAAAAAATAGTAACATGGTAATTTAATATCGAACTGCTTAATCTTTATTTCCTACGGTACTATTTATGCTCTACATTAAATCATAAGTAGTGGGATAATTTAAGTTTGAATTTTTAAAATTAAAATACCTCTATTAAGAAATTAAAAACTATAATAAATATTACGTAGCATTTGATAATTTTTAAAAAATATGCAAATATTCCGATACTAAAAGAAAACCATCGTTAAAATAGACATAATTTACTAACAACATATAATTCATTTATAACTTATAAACATTGTATCCAAATTTAAAGCTAATATTATTTGAAACCAACATTAAACTGTTTGATGCCCAAATAAAATTATTACAACAGATGATAAACAATTTAGAAAAACAATATAAAAATTTAATTTATTGTCATTTCAGAAAACATTATACTACCTTAATTGATTAAATAAAGACAGAATATGTTTCGTCCTCTCTCTTATTTTTATCTAAAGTTTTATACAATAAATTATAATAATTAATAATATATTAGTATGATAAGCAACGCAAGATGTAACACTCTCTACCAAAGATAAAAATTAAAGTGAAGCAATGTGTATCTTTAATAGAAAGGAGTATAATAAAACCTGACTCGTAACAATCGAATTTGATACCGTTCATCTTTGTTAAGATAACTTTATAGTTGTTCAAAAGATATCAAATGTGTGAGAATTTGTTATTTTACGATGTGTTTTTATGATGTTTTTATGTATGATGTAAATTTAAACACTTGCTCAAAAGTCTATTAATTTACTTTTTGAAAATTTCTATATAATTTGTAGAATTTTCTTTTTGCCTGTATTTATATATTTAAAAAAAATTCTTAACCAATATGAACATTGCTACCATATCCAAGTATTTCACATACTAACCAAACCATATACAGACAAACAAATTTCATCCATCTTCATGATTTTCTCTTTGAAGAAAATGCCCATAATTAGACGAGGAAATAGGCTTTATCCACTAATAATAGCTTTGTAAAAGAAGAAAGTATATTTTACTTATGAGAATAATTAACTGTAGAGCAAAGATTTCAATTGTTTGAAGATACAATATTTCTGACGATAAACAACTAAGTCAAAATTGATTTAGACAGAAATAAATGCGAAAATTCAAAGATGTCATTGTAAAAACATTAACTTTATAATTATTTACGTCTATTGTTTAACATCTTACTTAAGAATAATTGTAGAAAAAACTTAATCTTTCAAAATAAATTATTTTAGAATACAAATCTAGGTAATGAAAATAAAAACGATCTTCTTTTCTAATTTGTTTGTAACAGGTCGTAATTTGGCATTGAAACAAAATGCTACCCAGTCAAGTGACTATGAAAATCTCTACGCAAAGTTGGCTGTTGATGGTGATACAAATAATTGCGACCGCGTATTTTCACATACTGCAGACAACGACAACGCCCCATCATTTAAAGTTCAATTTGAAAAACCGGTCCCGATAAGCCGTATCAAATTGTATAACAGAGTCAATAGTAGGTTTCATCATCTCTAACAAAATTTGACAAAACGTTGTATTTTGTGATTTACTGTTAGATCTTATCTTTCAATTCTTCTTCTTCTTCGTTCTTAATTATTAGTGTTGAAGGGGATCGAGATTTATCTGCAAGTGGGTTTGAACTCGAGACTTTGTTCGAATTTATCAACCATGAGCTTTTTGCCGACTCGACCACGCCTCTAACACAATTAAGCGTTACGTGTCAACTGGTTATGCGCCTTTGAAGCCATTGACTCCGATTTCAGCCTGCTTTTCTTTTTGGATTTGCTCCCATAGCCTTTGTCCAACCAAGAACAAACTACAAGGCAGCAGTTATTTAATTTTGGAGTTGTCTCTCCTAGAAGAGTGGCTGTCCCCAGCTAACGAGCCTCATCTACCCGAGGGTTTGAACTCGAGACTTTTCGGTTTAGCAACCATGAGCTTTACCGACTCGACCACGCCGACTCCTATCTTTCAATTAATATAAACATTTTTGTAAAAGTTTAATTTCCTTAATTGTCATTATATGAGTTATTCCAAACTATATTTTATAAAGTTGATTTAAAAAAAACATGTTGTTATTTTATATTTTACTAGCGTGCCCGTCCCCGCGCGTTGTCGCGGGGATACAAGAATGCGTTACCAATACTATATTCTTAGAAGTGTGACATTGTTTTCTAAACTGAGTTATTTAAACATTGCCCGCGCTTGGATCGTATTTGGGGGGGGGGGGGGGGGGCATGGGTTTACCTACACTACCGCATGAAAGCCTTGAGCGTAAGTTAATCACTCAACATAATAGTGAGGTAGATCACTGTTTTTTTTATAGCTTTTCTATAATATATATACCCATGAGTGATCAATTTTGATCTAAGTTTCGTCCAACTAACGTAGTAGGATTGTTTTATGAGCTTCAAGCCCAATGATCTTGTTTATCGAAATACAGTTTGAATCTACGAATATTATATTTCTAATTGCTATTTTAATGTGTTTAATGTAATTTGACAAACCTATGCGACAAACTTTTTCTCACCATTATTTTGTTTAAAAAAGTTAAGTAAAATCCGTATGACGGTCAAATTTTAAAATGTTAGAATCGATTACGATAATCTCAAATACTATACATATTCCGCTGTAAGATATTTTATCCGAGATCATTTGTCTATGGTATAATTTATCCTGATATAATTCGGTGTGATATCTTTTGGCCGTCAGTTCATTTGCCCTGAGATCAATTTTCCGTGATATATTGTGTCTGGGATATTCTTTCTAAGATATTTTGTCTAAGATTCTTTGTCCTATCACCAATGGAGTAGTTATCTGCGTACATAGCAGGTTTTCGAAAATTAAAAAAATGTATTATAAATTTAATAGCGCAATAAGCCTTCAAAAGTTGGTTAAATGACATTTCCTACTTTGAACAATGTAAGTGTAACGCTAAGCACCTCTTTGTGGGGGAGACGGTTCGGTCTTATATGATAATGTATTGAAATAAGAAGTCAGAGTTGAGGATTCTGAATTAATCTTAATGGTTTTCATCAAAGAAAAAACATTTTTTGAAACATGCCATTGTTCGATAAAATTGCGTTTAATTTTGATGAAGTTTATTTTAGTGACATCAATATTGAGGACATCTTGTATTTTAGACAATGTGTGAATAAAGTTGGATTGTGTGTAATTTGTCAGGGTGGGGAGGGGAATTGTAAATATTGATTCAGTTTACTGGCGTCACAAGCAAATCACGTTTGCAATCACACAAATACTTATCTCTAAACCAAACATAATCATTTAATTTCTGTACACACTTTTGTCAACTAATGATTAAACTAACTGCACATTTAAATCAATCTAATAATAGCACAAAAGCACGATGTATTAAAACTTTGCAGGTATTTTTTAAATGTGTTTTGCTTTAGCAATATGTATGAAATTATGTTTTATCTTTTGCAAAAGAAATATATATATTGTGTTTATATTGTTATTAAATCGCCATATTATATTTTTCTAAAAGTGTTTAAAAAACATGTATTTATCTTGTTTTTCTATTTATTCGTTTGTGGACTTAACAAAGAATTTTAACTTTGGAGTATGGTTTCAGAGAATCAGATGGTTTATGACGAGAGTGATAGATTAAAGGGGTTTGTTGTGGAAGCAATTGATTTGAATAACAATAGAGAAAGGATATATACTGATACCAGCCCAACACAAGCGGTCTATAGTATCAACTTTGAAAAGCCAAAAACAGTTTCTGCTCTGCAAATAAAACAGTCAAGTTATCCAAGTTCATACGTAACTTTATGTGAATTTGAGGCATTTGGAGGTAGGTTCGACTACAGATTTGATTTATCTTTAGGAAAATGTTTATTACCATTTGTCTACCACTATTGTAACCAGAGTTATATGAGTGAATCTCAAACAATCTTCATTTGAATTGATAAAAGTTCCAAAGTAATTTTTTTTCTAATGATGATAGAAACGTCTTTAGATTTTTAGCAACAGAAATAACGTCGAAGAGACGTAATATAATGTAACGATCATTTGAGAATATGAATTAAATTTAAACTGTTTATGAGACCTCGAAAAAATCATGTATAGTATAGCCGTTTTATTGTTTGCTGTCACTTCTTTCCTTGACTAGCCAGAAACACAAATTAACAAACATAATTAAATTACGTCGTGTTGTTTTATTCCTTGTCCCGAATCCTGGAGCAATGGATTTCGTCTTAGACTCTCCTATTTGATCACTTTACATCTCAAGGAATATTTTAAGATACATTATTCTAAAACGTTGCATTTTAGCCTTATTTTCTAAAGCTGAAAACAATACTGGTTGTATTCAGACTGCCCAGACGGATTTTGGGGTTTGGATTGTAAGAACAAATGCTACATCGGTTGCAGTAGACCTTGCCATAAAGAGACTGGACAATGCTTTAGAAAAGGTATACATAAATTTATTATATCTATGGAATATATTGTATGTTCATTACAACGTACTAAGTTACATGAAATAAAACACGTGTGTATATTCCTTTTTACTAGCTTTTTAAATTTAGCTTCCTCTCTCTGTTGTTCTTATTGTTTATTACCATATTTCGAACACTATTATAATCGCCTTTATATGGGTTAATATCATACAACCTCATTTATAGTGATAAAGGTGCCGCCTTACTTTTTCAAACGTTGCTAGAAACGTCTTTAAGGTTTTAGCAAAATAACTGTACTCTAAGTCACGTACGATAAAGTAGCGGTCATTTGAGCAGTTGAATTAAATTTATACTGTTTATGAGACCTCGGCATATTCATGTATGGTATAATCGTTTTATTTTTGCTGTCTTTTCTTTCCTTGGCTTGCCCGAAAAACAATCAACAATCATAATTAAATGACGTATTTCTTGATACCTTGTATCGAACAGTTATACTCTCTTATTTGATCACATTACTTCTCAATAAAAATTTGGGGGTACTTTGTTCATTAAAGTTGCATTCTAGCCTCATATTATTATTAAAAAAAAACAATATTGATTATATTCAGACTGCCCTGGCAGATTTTGGGGTTTGAATTGTAAGAAAAAATGCGACAGCGGTTGTAGTAAACCTTGCCATAAAGAGACTGGACAATGCATCCGAAAAGGTATACATGAAAAGTATATTACTTTAGATTACACTGTAAATCACATGGCTTTTTTTTTCATTACAACGGTACTAAATTATATGAAATGAAACATGAGTGTATATTTCATTTCACAAAGTTTTATTTAACTTGGTTCCTCTGTCTGTCGTGTTTTGTCCTTCGTGATAGATCGATTCTGCCGAGCAAATTTTTGAGCACTTCTAATTGAAATATTCGTTTGAAACTTGTTACGTGGGTCAAGAACCGATACAATAAAATACACACAATAATTTTTAAATTTCTAATTAAGTATAGCTATTACACCAAAAATGAAGTTTCTTTATTTATAATCTTTGGAGGCTAATAACTTTAATATGTACAGTCCATATAGATGCGAGTAAGGAAATAAATTCTTATATTGTTCTGGTCTTATTTAGACCTTGAAATAGTCAGCTGTCTCTATATTTAGTAGCATTTTTATGTGCAATATTACGAGAAAAGTATTAATGTTTAAGACATGAACATTTTCAGTAATGTTTGTAATGTTTGTAAGATAATTGTATTACAATTTTATTTGATTCTTAAGAACAATAACTATTTTATGAATGTTTAGTTTTTTTTTAGAAAAAATTGTAGGGTTACATTGACATACATCTTTTGAACATTTTTGGAATATATAGCAAAAGTATATCAATTTATAATGGTACACACTGTATATATATATATATATATATATATATATATATATATATATATATATATATATATATATATATATATATATATATATATATATAAATTTGAGCCAAAGAGAGTTGTACATTTTTTAAAGAAACTGTGCAAGATTTGTCGAAAACGTGCTTTTGAGAAAAATACTAGGAGCTTTCTGATTGGTTCATAGGAAGTTTATTAATGTACTAAAAAAAGTGCGAAGTAAAAATGAAAATAATAATAATCTTAACTCTACCTCAAATTCTATACCTATATATATCCTTAATCCTAACCTTAAGAAAAAGACCAAAACTGAAGCATTCACCTCAGCCTAAAACTTAACACAAAACCAAAACCAACGCTATAAATTGGTTTAAGTATAGCCCTGACCATAACACTAACCTTATTCCTAATCCTATATCTAGCGCTAACCCTAACCCTAACTAATCCTAACCAGAACCCTAAATTTTACCTTAACCCTAGCTTAACCTACCTATTTCCGGGGGGGGGGGGGTAAATTCCCACTGGGTGGGGTGGGGTGGGGGGGGGGGGTTGGTAATTGACAAGGGGTAATTACTCCGGGGTGTAATGTCGGGAGGGATGTCCGAGGGGGTTATTGGTGGGGGTGGTAATGCCTTGTTCCTCTGAAAAAGATTTCAAAATTGGACAATCAGTAAAAAGGTTATTGATTATTCAAAATAAAGCATTTGTAAATAAAAACATATAGCGTAACCTTGAATTTTTTTAAAAACTAATTACGCACTCCTAATAAACTATTTTTTTTAGAAAATAATAATAATCAGATGAGTAGCGAAGGCGAAGGGATGACACCGTTTAAGGGGGTGACACCTTAAAATTGATACATATACAGCAGAAAAAAAGCTGTTTTTGCCAATTCCGTTAATAACAATTTATAGTTATATAGTTTTTTAAGTACAAATAGACAATTATTGCAAGGGGGTGGGGGTGACATCAAGACGTCAACGAGATAACTGTTGAGAAAACAATGCAACATCCAACTGTATTATTAACAAACAATAGATAAATATCATTACTATTTTTTTCTTGGGAGGGGAGGTGACGCCAAGAAGTGCCGCAACGGGTGACACCCGACCTAGTGACACCACTGTTCATAATAAATACAATTAATTAAACAAAATAAACCGGGAGTGATCTCCCCAAAACTTTCTCGAATATTCTTATATAAAATAATCCAAGGGGGTGGGAACTCGGGCTATAGACATGATTTTTAATCCATTTTAAATACTTAAAGTTTTAAAAATAGAATAAAATCTCGTAGACAAAAGAATTGCACACCAAGTGAACGCCAAATAAAAAAGTGCATAATAGTGCGCAATATTATTAGTACTTTAAAAATTTACATTAGTTTTTTGAGAAATCGGAAGTAGCGTAAATTACTACTTCCGGACAACGGAAATTTCTCAAAATTTAACAGAAGGTAGAGAATTAAATCTTTTACTCACATGTGAAATTTCATGTATCTATCTGAAATAGTACTCAAGTTATAGGCTTTTGAAAAATTCAAAGCAGGAAAAGTACCAGTTCCGGTTATCGGAAATCACTCAAAAGTTGATACGGATCTACGATTTTGATAAAATACTTATCTATGAAATGTCATCAACCTAGCTGTAACGGTACTCAAGTAATCGTGTTTACACACGGACAGACAGACAGACAGACAGACAGACTGACAGACACACACACACACACACAGATATACGGACAAGATTGCAAAATTATGTTTTTCCGTATCCGTGAGGTGTAAAACGTCGAGATTTGTAAAAATCTCGATTTTTTTTTTTTTGCACGATTACAATACTTTCTCTATACTTCGTATATAGATCTACGAGAACGTAAAAACTGAATATGTGTTTTATGATAAATTGGGATGATAAAATTGCTTAAAAAAAATTCTCCGGATCATAATAAAAAAAATCAAAACCTGAAAAAACATGTAAATATTTCGTCGAGGGCTTTACTATTAGACAACTTGACATTAGTTTTGCTTTCCGTTTTTTTCTTAGAACTGTTAAAGAATTAAATTGTATTTGGTATTATATTCAGACTGTTTGAATGGGACTTGGGGATTGGATTGTCAAAACAAATGTGACAGTAGCTGCAGTAATGATTGTGATACGGAAACAGGACAATGCATAAAAAAAGGTACGAATGCAAAGTTTGTTCGAATAAAATGTTCACCTATTTATTTCGGTTTGTTTGTGATGGACGAACATGTTTTGTTCACCTTCATGTAATATTTATAAAGTGTTACTTAGTGTGCCAAAATCTATATTACTGCCTACAAAGCTCAAAATTCATCATTCCCAAAAGAAAAAAATCTATATTAACATAAGTTTATATATATTAGAGTCGTTTTGTTGTTTGTTTTCTTTTTTGTATTGACTAGCCAGAAATAGAAATTAACAAGCAGAACTGAATGACATCGTATTACTTGATTCCTTTTACCTAAACCTGGAACAAGGGATTTCGTCTTAGACTCTCCTACTTGATCACTTTACTTCTCAATAAATATTTTGGGATATTTTGTTCATTTAAGTTGCATTTTAGCCTCATTGTATAAAATTGTTATTTTTTTAATATTAAAATGTGTTAACACAAAAATTCCCATTGTTATCCACACACTATTGTCTACCCGGCACCCATAAAATAAAATATACTTATTATCTTACCAGTACCAGACTGATAATGTGTTTGTGTTTGTGGGTAAAATTCTACTTAACAAATTCTGCTAAATAAGGTGTCTAACTTTTCAAGTTTATTGAGGAAATTAGTAGTATATTAGATTTCAAAGTATTTTCACTGTATGGTGTATCCAGGTCCTAGTTTCATACATCACAACCTTTCGCATCTTTGCGATACCGTGGCATTTTTTGTATTTTAATAACTCATGTTTTAGAAAACAGGGTCGAACATTTTAAGAAATCATATTGGTCACACGTTGAAAAAACCGTATAAAATGTTGCTTCCATTTGGAATTAAGGACTAGATTTGGAAATACAACTATAAGGAATCACTTTGAAATATTTTCTTAAAGAAATTAATAAATTGTTATAAAAAAAAAGATAGCAATCCATTGGGCAGATGAAATAGAGTTCACATGTCTTTTCACCTCGATATATAAAGGGAAGGTGTAGTCAAAACTTTGCCCAGCCGCCTTTAATTTCCCTAAAATTAGTTAGGTTACTATTAGAACTGGGTGGACGATATATTGAATTAAACCCGGATTTGAACTCGAGAGAATCGGGTTAGCAGCCTTGCGCTCTATCGCTCAGCCACGATATAAATTTAAAATTGCATTAATAGCGTAATTAAATTTTGTTTTTTTCTGTCATCTCAGCAACTCTCGATGATTGCACTTTTATAAATCAAAAAGCACCATGAATAAGTAATTTACTGATTTAGAGAATAATTTCAGTATAAAAAAATTTGCAGTGAACAGCTTATTTGGAGAAAACAAACAATTTGAATGTCACTGTCAGGACACTAAGTGTGAAGTTGATGGTCAATGTAAACCTGGCTTCAATTGTAAAGGTGGCTGGTTTGGTAATACATGTCAATACGGTATGTATTGTAATAAAAATACAAATCATGTTTTTCGATTCAATTATATCCAATTGGTTTTCAAGTGCATAGTGTGTTAGGTTTCCTAAAATACATCTGTTTATATCATCCGGAGCCTCCTTACTTATTTCTCATTATCAAAGGTTTTAGCTACTTTAAATAAAAAAAAAAAACAACTTCCCAGTTCATAATTTTCTGAAAGCCAGATTGGTAATTCTTTTTCACCGTATTGACACATTACATTTCTTTTTGCACTAATCGGTTATGATATATTGCTATAAATTAAGGTTTGGATAAAATAGTAATCTAACTATAGTGCTCGAGTGTTATTTTGATAGCGTTGGTTATTGAATTTATGAATATTAATATTAGAATTATCATGTATATATATTTATTTATTTATTCATTTCACTCAATTCATTCATTCGTTTCGATGTGTAAAAATTTTGTGTTTTGGTCTGTGTGTGCCATTACATTCCCGAACCTTGGTGTAAAGGCATGTACAGGCATGCATAAGATACCGCGTACTTATTTTCATCCAGTTGATATACTTGGGATGAATTCTAACAAAAACATACTAACTGACGGCAATGATAATACCTGCCTGCCCGCAACAACTGACAATGTGACTTTAGATCTCGGAGATACATATACAACATCTCTCATACGATTTGTTTACAAACAAGGTAGACATTTTTTTTAAACCACGTTCTAACAGGCATTAAGTTACAATTTATTTTTCATCAGGTTTTATTGAGGATTTTATTTCTTAGGAGCGGTTAGTTTGAGAAGTGTTTCTCTAAATGGAAACTAATTATAAAATTTCGTTCAAATAGGTCACAAAATAAAAGGTATGAAACCAATTCCTGGATGTACTACACTAGCGTATGAAGTTAAGGCAAACGTTTTTGACTACATCTGTGAAACTGATGTACAGGTTAATGTAATCCGTATAAGCAATGACGATGCAAGCAACCTATGCTCCGTCTATTTCAGTGGAGGTGTGTATTTTATTATTTAATTTATAGTAGAGGTTAGCCAGCTGTTCATGCACTAGTTGTTTAAAGATTAACATTATCACATGGACCTTAAAATGCTTTACATTCAATAATACTTTAATATTTATTTTACATACGGTATCTATCCATTAGTAAGTCAATTAATATTCTTAAAATTAAAACCATAACAACAATTTTTACTGATTTTGCTAGTAAAGTAAATAAATACTAGTTGATTGATAACTCAAATGTTAAATGTAATAAACATATTTCTTTTTAAATAGTAACATGGTAATTTAATATCGAACTGCTTAATCTTTATTTCCTACGGTACTATTTATGCTCTATATTAAATCATAAGTAGTAGGATAATTTAAGTTTGAATTTTTAAAATTAAAATACCTCTATTCAGAAATTAAAAATTAGAATAAATATTACGTAGCATTTGATCATTTTTCAAAAATATGCTAATATTCCGATATTAAAAGAAAACCATCGTTAAAATAGACATAATTTACTAACAACATATGATTCATATATAACTTATAAACATTGTATCTAAATTTAAAGCTAATACTATTTGAAACCAAAATTAAACTGTTTGAAGCCCAAATAAAATTATTACAACACATGATAAACAATTTAGAAAAACAATATAAAAATTTAATTTATTGTCATTTCAGAAAAAAATTATACTAACTTAACTGATTAAATAAAGGCAGAATATGTTTCGTCCCTGATGTCCTATCTCTTATCTTTTTCTAAAGGTTTATACAATAAATTATAATAATTAATAATATATTAGTATGATAAACAACACAAGATGTAATACTCTCTACCAAAGATAAAAATTCAAGTGAAGTAATGTGTATCTTTAATAGAAAGGGGTATAATTAAACAATCGAATTTGCTACCGTTCATCTTTGTTAAGATAACTTTATAGTTATTCAAAGGATATCAAATGTGTGAGAATTTGTTATTTTACGATGTGTTTTTTTTATGTATGATGTGAATTTAAACACTCGCTCAAAAGTCTTATAATTTACTTTTTGAAAATTTCTATATTATATATAGAATTTTCTTTTTGCCTGTATTTATATATTTAAAAAAAATTCTTAACCAATATGAACATTGCTACCATATCCAAGTATTTCACATACTAACCAAACCATATACAGACAAACAAATTTCATCCATCTTCATGATTTTCTCTTTGAAGAAAATGCCCATAATTAGACAAGGCAATAGGCTTTATCCACTAATAATAACTTTGTAAAAGAAGAAAGTATATTTTACTTATGAGAATAATTAACTGTAGAGCAAAGATTTCAATTGTTTGAAGATACAATATTTCTGACGATAAACAACTAAGTCAAAATTGATTTAGACAGAAATAAATGCGAAAATTCAAAGATGTCATTGTCAAAACATTAACTGTATAATTATTTACGTCTATTGTTTAACACCTTATTTAAGAATAATTCTAGAAAATACTTAGTCTTTCAAAATAAATGAGTGTACCATACAAATCTAGGTAATGAAAATAAAAACGATCTTCTTTTCTAATTTGTATGTAACAGGTCGTAATTTGGCATTGAAACAAAATGCTACCCAGTCAAGTGACTATGAAAATCTCTACGCAAAGTTGGCTGTTGATGGTGATACAAATAATTGCGACCGCTTATTTTCACATACTGCAGTCAACGACAATGCCCCATCATTTAAAGTTCAATTTGAAAAACCGGTCCCGATAAGCCGTATCAAATTGTATAACAGAGTGAATGGTAGGTTTCATCATTTTTAATAAGAATTTGACAAAACGTTGTATTTTGTGATTTACTGTTAGATCTTATCTTTCAATTAATATAAACATTTTTGTAAAAGTTTAATTTCCTTAATTGTCATTATATGAGTTATTCCAAACTATATTTTATAAAGTTGATTTAAAAAAAAAAACATGTTGTTATTTTATATTTTACTAGCGTGCCCGTCCCCGCGCGTTGTCGCTGGGATACAAGAATGCGTTACCAATACTATATTCTAAGAAGTGTGACATTGTTTTCTAAACTGAGTTATTTAAACATCGCCCGCGCTTGGATCTTATTTGGGGGGGGGGGAGGGGCACGGGTTTACCTACACTACCGCATGAAAGTCTTGAGTGTAAGTTAATCACTCAACATAATAGTGAGGTAGATCACTGTTTTTTTATAGCCCTTCTATATACATACCCATGACTGATCAACTTTAATCTAAGTTTCCTAACGTAGTAGGATTGTTTTATGAGCTTCAAGCCCAATGATCTTGTTTATCGAAATACAGTTTGAATCTAAGAATATTATATATCTAATTGCTATTTTAATGTGTTTAATGTAATTTGACAAACCTATGCGACAAACCTTTTCTCACCATTATTATGTTTAAAAAAGTTAACTAAAATCCGT
Source organism: Physella acuta (assembly GCF_028476545.2). Classification (NCBI taxonomy): domain Eukaryota; kingdom Metazoa; phylum Mollusca; class Gastropoda; family Physidae; genus Physella; species Physella acuta. The sequence goes on from NW_026731795.1 coordinate 573,544, forward strand.
ATGACAATCAAGTTTTAAAATGTTAGAATCGATTACAATAATCTCAAATACTATACATATTCCGCTGTAAGATATTTTATCTGAGATCGTTTGTCTATGGTATAATTTATCCTGATATAATTCGGTGTGATATATTTTGTCCGTCAGTTCCTATTCCCTGAGATCAATTTTCCGTGCTATATAGTGTCTGGGATATTTTGTCTAAGATTCTTTGTCCTATCACCGATGGAGTAGTTATCTGCGTACATAGCAGGGTTTCGAAAATTAAAAAAATGTATTATAAATTTAATAGCGCAATGAGCCTTCAAAAGTTGGTTAAATGACATTTCCTACTTTGAACAGTGTAAGTGTAACGCTAAGCACCTCTTTGTGGGGGAGACGGTTCGGTCTTATATGATAATGTATTGAAACAAGAAGTCAGAGTAGAGGATTCTGAATTAATCTTAATGGTTTTCATTAAAAAAAACACATTTTTTGAAACATGCCATTGTTCGATAAAATTGCGTTTAATTTTGATGAAGTTTATTTTAGTGACATCAATATTGGGGACATCTTGTATTTTAGACAATGTGTGAATAAAATTGGATTGTGTGTAATGTGTCAGGGTGGGGAGGTGAATTGTATATATTGATTCAGTTTACTGGCGTCACAAGCGAATCACGTTTGCAATCACACAAATACTTATCTCTAAACCAAACATAATCATTTAATTTCTGTACACACTTTTGTCAACTAATGATTAAACTAACTGCACATTTAAATCAATCTAATAATAGCACAAAAGCACGATGTATTAAAACTTTGCAGGTATTTTTAAAATGTGTTTTGCTTTAGCAATATGTATGAAATTATGTTTTATCTTTTGCAAAAGAAATATATATATTGTGTTTATATTGTTATTAAATCGCCATATTATATTTTTCTAAAAGTGTTTAAAAAACAAGTATTTATCTTGTTTTTCTATTTATTCGTTTGTGGACTGAACAAAGAATTTTAATTTTGGATTATGGTTTCAGAGAATCAGATGGTTTATGACGTGAGTGATAGATTAAAGGGGTTTGTTGTGGAAGCAATTGATTCGAATAACAATAGAGAAATGATATATACTGATACCAGCCCAACACAAGCGGTCTATAATATCAACTTTGAAAAGCCAAAAACAGTTTCTGCTCTGCAAATAAAACAGTCAAGTTATCCAAGTCCTATCGTAACTTTATGTGAATTTGAGGCATTTGGAGGTAGGTTCGACTACAGATTTGATTTATCTTTAGGAAATTGTTTATTACCATTTGTCTACCACTATTGTAACCAGAGTTATATGAGTGAATCTCAAACAATCTTCATTTGAAGTGATAAAAGTTCCAAAGTAATTTTTTTCTAATGATGATAGAAACGTCTTTAGATTTTTAGCAACAGAAATAAAGTCGAAGAGACGTTATATAATGTAACGATCATTTGAGAATATGAATTAAATTTAAACTGTTTATGAGACCTTGAAAAAATCATGTATAGTATAGCCGTTTTATTGTTTGCTGTCACTTCTTTTCTTGACTAGCCAGAAACACAAATTAACAAACATAATTAAATTACGTCGTGTTTTTTGATTCCTTGTCCCGAATCCTGGAGCAATGGATTTCGTCTTAGACTCTCCTATTTGATCACTTTACATCTCAAGGAATATTTTAAGTTACATTATTCTAAAACGTTGCATTTTAGCATTATTTTCTAAAGCTGAAAACAATACTGGTTGTATTCAGACTGCCCTGACGGATTTTGGGGTTTGGACTGTATTAACATATGCTACATCGGTTGCAGTAGACCTTGCCATAAAGAGACTGGACAATGCTTTCGAAAAGGTATACATAAATGTATATTTCTATGGAATATATTGAGTGTTCATTACAACGTACTAAGTTACATGAAATAAAACACGAGTGTGTATTCCTTTTTACTAGCTTTTTAAATTTAGTTTCCTCTCTCTGTTGTTCTTATTGTTTATTACCATTTTTCGAACACTATTATAATCGCATTTATATGGGTTAATATCATACAACCTCATTTATAGTGATAAAGGTGCCGCCTTACTTTTTCAAACGTTGCTAGAAACGTCTTTAGGGTTTTAGTAAAATAATTGTACTCTAAGTCACGTACGATAAAGTAGCGGTCATTTGAGCAGTTGAATTAAATTTATACTGTTTATGAGACTTCGGCATATTCATGTATGGTATAATCGTTTTATTTTTGCTGTCTTTTCTTTCCTTGGCTTGCCCGAAAAACAATCAACAATCATAATTAAATGACGTATTTCATGATACCTTGTATCGAACAGTTATACTCTCTTATTTGATCACATTACTTCTCAATAAAAATTTGGGGGTACTTTGTTCATTAAAGTTGCATTCAAGCCTCATATTATAATTAAAAAAAAACAATATTGATTATATTCAGACTGCCCTGGCGAATATTGGGGTTTGGATTGTATGAAAAAATGCGACAGCGGTTGTAGTAAACCTTGCCATAAAGAGACTGGACAATGCATCCGAAAAGGTATACATGAAAAGTATATTACTTTAGATTACACTGTAAATCACGTGGCTTTTTTTTTCATTACAACGGTACTAAATTATATGAAATGAAACATGAGTGTATATTTCATTTCAAAAAGTTTTATTTAAGTTGGTTCCTCTGTCTGTCGTGTTTTGTCCTTCGTGATAGATCGATTCTGCCGAGCAAAATTTTGAGCACTTCTAATTGAAATATTCGTTTGAAACTTGTTACGTGGGTCAAGAACCGATACAATAAAATACACACAATAATTTTTAAATTTCTAATTAAGTATAGCTATTACACCAAAAATGTAGTTTCTTTATTTATAATCTTTGGAGGCTAATAACTTTAATATGTACAGTCCATATAGATGCGAGTAAGGAAATAAATTCTTATATTGTTCTGGTCTTATTTAGACCTTGAAATAGTCAGCTGTCTCTATATTTAGCAGCATTTCTATGTGCAATATTATGAGAAAAGTATTAATGTTTAAGACATGAACATTTTCAGTAATGTTTGTAATGTTTGTAAGATAATTGTATTACAATTTTATTTGATTCTTAAGAACAATAACTATAACTATTTTATGAATGTTTAGTTTTTTTCTAGAAAAAAATTATAGGGTTACATTGACATACATCTTTTGAACATTTTTGGAATATATAGCAAAAGTATATCAATTTATAATGGTACACACTGTATATATATATATATATATATATATATATATATATATATATATATATATATATATATATATATATATATATATATTTGAGCCAAAGAGAGTTGTACATTTTTTAAAGAAACCGTACAAGATTTGTCGAAAACGTGCTTTTGAGAAAAATACTAGGAGCTTTCTGATTGGTTCATATGAAGTTTATTAATGTACTAAAAAGTGCGAAGTAAAAATGAAAATAATAATAATCAAATAATAAAACCAAGCTTTGCTTTAATAGAGTACTGATAAAGGGCTACGGGACATTACCGAGCCCCTCGTTAATTACCCCCGAACATTCCCCCCCCCCCGTATTTGTCCCCCGGAGCAATTACCCCCCCCCCCCCCTGTCAGTCACCCCTCCCCATGTTAGAATCTTAACTCTATCTCAAATTCTATACCTATATATTACCTTAATCCTAACCTTAAGAAAAAGACCAAAACTGAAGCATTCACCTCAGCCTAAAACTGAGGGATGTCCGAGGGGGTTATTGGTGGGGGTGGTAATGCCTTGTTCCCCTGAAAAAGATATCAAAATTGGACAATTAGTAAAAAGGTTATTGTTTATTCAAAATTAAGCATTTGTAAATAAAAACATATAGCGTAACCTTGATTTTTTTAAAAACTAATTACGCACTCCTAATGAACTATTTTTTTTTGGAAAATAATCATAATCAGATGAGTAGCGAGGGCGGGGGATGTGGGCCGCACCGGGTGACACCGTTTAAGGGGGTGACATTTAGATACATTTAGAGCAGAAATTTTTTTTTTTTGCCAATTCCGTTAATAAATATTTATAGTTATATAGTTTTTTAAGTACAAATAGACAATTATTGCAAGGGTGTGGGGGTGACATCAAGACGTAAACGAGATAACTGTTGAGAAAACAATGCAACATCCAACTGTATTATTAACAAACAATAGATAAATATCAATACTATTTTTTTCTTGGGAGGGGAGGTGACGCCAAGAAGTGCCGCAACGGGTGACACTCGACCTAGTGACACCACTGTTCATAATAAATACAATTAATTAAACAAAATAAACCGGGAGTGATCTTCCCAAAACTTTCTCGAAAATTCTTATATAAAATAATCCGGGGGAGGGGAACTCGGGCTATAGACATGATTTTTAATCCATTTTAAATACTTAAAGTTTTAAAAATAGAATAAAATCTCGTAGAAAAAAGAATTGCCCACCAAGTGAACGCCAAATAAAAAAGTGCATAATAGTGCGCAATACTATTAGTACTTTAAAAATTTACATAAGTTTATTGAGAAATCGGAAGTAAAGTAAATTACTACTTCCGGTCAACTGAAATTACTCAAAATTTAACATAAGGTAGAAAATTAAATCTTTTACTTACATGTGAAATTTCATTTATCTATCTGAAATAGTACTCAAGTTATAGGCTTTTGAAAAAATCAACGTAGGAAAAGTACCACTTCCGGTTATCGGAAATCGCTCAAAAGTTGATACGGATCTACGATTTTGATAAAATACTTATATATGAAATGTCATCAACCTAGCTGTAACGGTACTCAAGTAATCGTGTTTACACACGGACAGACAAACAGACAGACAGACAGACAAACACACACACAGACATACGGACAAGATTGCAAAATTATGTTTTTCCGTATCAGTGAGGAGTAAAACGTCGAGATTTGTAAAAATCTCGATTTTTTTTTTGCACGATTACAATACTTTCTTTATAGGGGGCTGTGACCTACTTAGGTCGAGTCAGGTTCTATTTTTATTTTGACATTGTATAATACCTTATATGGAGTGATTGTGCAACAACCGGGGTTTTTCCACTGACTTATTAAGGGGTCTAAGACATAGAAATTTTCCATTAAGATCTGATTGAATGATTCTGGTCAGATGACTACCCCATAGCTCAATGGCGGCCGAGGTTCGAATACTCGGTGAGAAACTGAGTAGAGTCTATGGTGTCTAGTGGTCTAGTGGCTTAGAAACATAGTGGTTAGGAACACCACTAGTGGCCTAGTGGTTAGAACCACGTAAAGTGTCACACCATAGGAAACACAACCAGCACGAGAACAGTAGCTCAAGTGGCCTTGAGTGATCTGTGAGTCTCCATTTGAGACTTGTCGCAGGCAGTTTTACCTTGATCAGTGTGGCCTGTGGCTATTCTTTTAGGCAGTGTAGAAATCTGTGATAGTGTTTTTTCCTACACTCTGTAAGTTGGGTTTTGATATTTTATACATTAAATATTCTATCGAGTTTAACCTTGTGTTCTGCCACAACTGTGTTCGCTTATTAAAGGTTGTATGTAGATTGGATGAGTGTTAATTACAATAGTATCACTAGTTTTCCCTAGACATCGAATTCGAGCCCTAGTGTGTCGTTGTGTTAGTGTTCATCCATTTAGGCCGTAAGGCATTTGCATATGACCCCGAAAAAAGAATCCGGGGACGTTCACCTTCTATCTGGCTGATAGATAGGGGACGTTACAAAGTGGGGGCTCGTCCGGGATTTAATCTGTCGTTCCAGTTGTTGGTTATATCAGTAAGCACTAAGTTTAGTTTGATTTGGTTGTTTTTCTATCCAGTGCGCCGTGTTCTTACAGCGCGCGCAAGCCTAGAGGTATCTAGGTCAACAGCCAGACGTGTCACGATAAGAGGTCAAGTAGACGGCCCAACGCTCAGTGTTAAGTTAGTGAATCTAGGCTTGTTGTGTTTTTGAAAGTTAGTGTTATGGAGTCTTTTTTGGCTAATCCCACTTTTGAGGAGGTCGAGAAGTTGAGTAGAAAAGTTTTGATTAGTCTTGTTAAGGAATTGAAATTGGATTATTCTGTTACGCAGAAGTCAGAGGTGTTGAGAGATAAAATTGTTGTTCATTTTATTAATGAAGGGGTATTTGATGAAAGTTTGTTGGCTGGTGTGTTACTCCGTGAGGAGAAAGTTGCTTTAGAGAAGGCATTAAAAGAACAGGAGTTAGAGGTTAAAATTGCTTTAGATAGGAGGAGGTTGGAATCAGAATTTGGTCAAGTTAGTGATGTTACTTCTCTGGTAGATCCAAAAAAGTTGTCGGTGGGGCAAGTGATTGCCAAATTCGGGAAATTAGTTCCTAAATTTGATGAAACAGATTTGGTCGTTTTCTTTAACTCATTTGAGAGTTTAGCGAAGACATGTGAATGGCCCGAAACTTCCATTACTGCTTTATTGAGCTCGGTCCTTACTGGGAAAGCTGCAAAAACATACCAGGCACTCTCTCACGACGTTCAAAATAACTATAGTTTGGTCAAGACTGCCATTTTGAAGGCCTACGAGCTGACGCCTGAGGCCTATCGGACAAAATTCCGAACACTCCGCAAGTTACCCACTCAATCATATGTGGAATTTCTCTTTGAAAAGGAGAAAATATTTTCAAGGTGGCTGCACTCGGAGGAAGTTTCTGAGTTTGAGAAACTCAGGTCACTTATCCTAAGGGAAGAATTCCTATCGTCCCTGCCTGAAGAGATACGACTACACATACTGGATAACAAGATAATTGACATCCGGAAGGCTGCTGAGTCGGCTGACACATATATGTTGGTGCATAAGAAACCACCAGTGTCAGGAAACCGCCTCAACCCCGTGCTCCTCCTTTTTGGCAGCAATCCTCCTGTTGGCCAACACTTGAAGGCATCACAGTCCAGAGAGAACCCAAGATCAACTCTCAATCGTCGAGCGGTATGCCAGTTCTGCAAAAGACCTGGTCATCTTGTCAAGGACTGTTACAAACGTCGTCAATATAACAGAGAGGTGGTGTGTACTTCTGCGCACTATGCTCTATCCCCTCAAGCAGCCAGTTCAACTATGAACTCTAGAATTCTAAAGGACTCTAACCCTAAGTGTCCGCAAGAAGGTAGTCAAATCCCCACACATTATGTGCAGTCACATTTTGACTGTTCTCGCCACCATCCAGTTTCTTCCGAGTCTACCGATCTCGAGGGATCGAGAAAAGTTGACTTTTCATCTTTTATTGCCGAAGCCATCATTAGCAAACCAGGTGATCCGTTGTCTCAGCGGAATATCACCGTCCTAAGAGACACAGGAGCGTCACAATCACTTCTTTTGAAAAGTTCAATGGACATTACACCTGAAACGAACACCGGAAGGATTTCCATTATCCAGGGAGTAGGGACAAAATCTACTGTAGTCCCTCTACACAAGTTTGCCCTGAAACATCATCTCGTCGAAGGTGAGGTCATTTTAGGTGTGATAGATAGTATTCCTGTCCCAGGAGTACACCTACTTCTAGGGAATGACCTTGCGGGAAGCAAAGTATACCCCTGTACGGTTTCAGACCCTTTGTCAACAGTTCCAGATAATGATAATGAACTGTATCCTGCATGCGCGGTGACAAGAAGCCAAACCAAACAATTGGCTGACACAACGTCTGAACCACACCTACCATCATCGTCAAGAAATTCGACTCCCAAACTGGAGTCTATGCTTCCAGAAAACACAAGCCTGGGCTTACCCCTGAGAATATCTCAGGAAGACATCATTAAAGCTCAACAAGTCGACGCGGAACTCAAAGCAACGGTCGAAAAATCTCTCTCATCTGACGATGGAGAATATTTCTCCGAGAACGGCCTCTTCTTTCGTCGCGCTATACCAGTGAATGCCTCACCAGCCGAACCATGGTTGGGTAAAAACCAGCTGTGGGTCCCTCCACCTTATCGGCATGAAATACTTAAGCTGGCACATGACCATCCAATGTCAGCGCACCCAGGAGTCTCTAAAACGACGGCGAAGATCAAAGAACTGTTCTTTTGGCCCAAAATGAGAAATGATGTGTCGCGTTACTGTAAAAGTTGCACGAACTGTCAGTTGGCCGGAAAGCCAAACCAGACAATTCCTAAGGCCCCTTTGAGTCCGATTCCTGTATTAGAAGAACCTTTTTCTAAAATCGTCATGGACTGTGTAGGTCCCTTGCCTAAAACCAAGGCGGGCAACGAGTACCTACTTACCTTTATGTGTTCAAGTACCCGTTTTCCCGAGGCGATTCCCTTACGGAACATTAAGGCAAAGACTGTAGTCAGAGCCATGACCCGGTTCTTCACTACCTTTGGATTACCTAGAATCGTGCAAACAGATCAAGGCAGCAACTTCACCAGTCACCATTTTCAGGAAGCACTAGCCAAGCTAGGCGTTACCCACATCACCAGCTCAGCCTACCACCCTCAGTCTCAAGGCGTACTTGAGAGGTTCCACCAAACCCTCAAAACCATGCTAAGAACGTTCGCTAACAGTAACACCCAATGGGATGAGACTGTTCCTTGGATTATTTTCGCTGCGAGGGACTGTGTCCAGGACTCTTTAGGCTACTCTCCTTTTCAACTTGTGTTTGGACATTCTGTCCGAGGTCCCCTGAAGCTGATCCACGAACAGTGGACAGGTACCAGCGTTCATCCTGTGGAAAACTTTGATGATTTTCACGTTCGACTGAAAGCCGTGTGCGAAATGGCTCACAAGAACTTAAGAAGGGCCCAAGTGAGAATGAAAGGACTGTATGATAAGAGTTCTTGTAAACGAACATTCAATCCAGGCGAGAAAGTTCTTGTGCTAGTACCTAATCTGAACAATGCGTTATCCTTGAGATATTGTGGACCCTTTACTGTGCATTCAAAATTAAGTGATTTGAACTATGTTGTCAATACGCCCGACAGAAGAAAGAAACAGACAGTGTATCATGTTAATTCACTGAAAAAGTATTATGATAATAGTAACAATTTTCATTCCACAGCTAAAATTACTTTACCTGTATGTTCAAATGTTTCTGATGATGTGATACATGATAAATTGAAACCCCCAAAATTGGTAAATTCTTCCTTTTTAGATAATTTGAATGTCCACCTTATGCATTTGTCCACAGAGGAAAGCCATAGATTGTCTCAGTTATTTGAGACATTTCCCTCTATTTTTGGGGATGTCCCCAAAGAAGCGAAGGTTCCACCTCATGATGTAGACGTAGGTGACGCAAAACCCATCAAACAACACCCCTATAGAGTTAACCCGGAAAAAGCTGCTTTGATAAAAGATGAAATTGATTATATGCTCAAGAATGATATCATTGAGCCCAGTTTCAGCAACTGGAGTTCCCCATGTCTCCTAGTACCGAAAGACGGTGGATCTTTCAGGTTTGTGACCGACTTTAGGAAGGTAAATGCGCTCACCAAAGCTGATTCCTATCCATTACCTCGGATAGAAGACGTTATTGATAAAGTTGGTCAGGCTAAGATAATTTCCAAAATTGATTTACTTTCAGGATACTGGCAAATCCCCTTATCTGACCGTGCAAAAGAAATATCTGCTTTTGTAACCCCTAATGGTTTTTATAGATACAAACGTATGCCCTTTGGTATGCGAAATGCTGGTCAGACTTTCCAGAGGGTCATTAACTCTGTCATTGCTGACATAGACCAATGTGAGGCCTACATAGATGATATAGTTGTATTCTCTAATACTTTTGAAGAACATATTGTTCAGTTGACTAACCTTTTAAGAAAATTGTCTGAAGTGAATTTTACTGTAAACTTACATAAAAGTGATTTCTGTAAAGCTTCAATTACCTATTTGGGTTACCAAGTGGGGACGAACCAAGTTCGGCCCATTGAAGCTAAAGTAGATGCTATTGTAAGGTTACCACCTCCCAAAAATTGTAAAGAGATCAAAAAGTTCCTTGGGATGGCTGGTTACTATAGGCGGTTCTGTCAAAACTTTTCAGCTATTGCTGAACCTCTTACTGCATTATTGAAAAAGGGTGTTGAGTTTGAATGGTCAAATAAATGTCAAGAAGCTTTTTTAACCATTAAGTCATTTTTATCTAATGCTCCTGTTATGGCTGCACCAAATTTCAGCAAGCCCTTTAAACTTGCCCTTGATGCTAGCAACTTAGCCATTGGCTCAGTCCTATTTCAAGAAGACAACATGGGAATTGACCATCCCATTGCCTTTTTTTCCAGGAAGTTAAATGAAAACCAAAAGAATTACTCTACTATTGAAAAAGAAGCTTTAGCTTTGGTTTTGTCATTACAACATTTTGAAGTCTATGTCTCTTCTTCAACCAATCCAGTCAGAGTGTTTTCTGACCATGATCCCCTGAAATTTACCTCTAAGTTAGGACAGACAAATCAAAGAATATTGAGATGGTGTTTATATTTCCAAAATTTTAATCTGGAAATTTCACACATTAAGGGTAGTGATAATGTTGTGGCTGATTGTTTGTCAAGGGTTTAAAATCTTATTGCACACATTGATCATGTGACATGTTTTGTGGTTCATTAAGACCATACACAAGTGGTGTGATTTTTGATTTTTACAAAATTCCAATTCTATTGAATATTTTGTTTATTTTCAGGTGAACCTTAATTAAAGGTGGTTTTTGATTCTATGTAATCTTTTATAATAAAATGTCTCAGATGACTCAATTGATATTGTAGCTAGTCATTGAAATAAAGGTCTTACCCTGGCGGGTTTACCACTTTTAATATCCACATGGAAATATTTGTAATACCCTTTTTTGAGGGATTTTGATGTATAATTACCTTTTGAAGGGTTACTTCCCTTTCACCAATTGTAAAAGTTTGAGTTACTTCCCTTTTATGTTCAGGGATATTTTCATCTGGAATTATGATTTTGATTGCCTACATTTGTAAAACATTTTTTTTATTTCATTGCCAGATTGGTTCCTTATGTATGTTTTTGTGGAACCTATCTGTCACTTCCAAAAAGGGAGGGGATGTGACCTACTTAGGTCGAGTCAGGTTCTATTTTTATTTTGACATTGTATAATACCTTATATGAAGTGATTGTGCAACAACCGGGGTTTTTCCACTGACTTATTAAGGGGTCTAAGACATAGAAATTTTCCATTAAGATCTGATTGAATGATTCTGGTCAGATGACTACCCCATAGCTCAATGGCTAGGATCTCGGCGCGCCACGGCGGCGGCCGAGGTTCGAATACTCGGTGAGAAACTGAGTAGAGTCTATGGTGTCTAGTGGTCTAGTGGCTTAGAAACTCGGCTTGCTGCCGAGTAATGTGGCATAGTGGTTAGGAACACCACTAGTGGCCTAGTGGTTAGAACCACGTAAAGTGTCACACCATAGGAAACACAACCAGCACGAGAACAGTAGCTCAAGTGGCCTTGAGTGATCTGTGAGTCTCCATTTGAGACTTGTCGCAGGCAGTTTTACCTTGATCAGGCAGCCGTCCATATTGTCCGGCTATAGACTCTGACCATTTGAACGTGAGAGAACTTAAGTCCTGTGTGTGCTACGCTTTCTTAAGTTGATTTAGTCTTCTAGTATAATATTACTTGTCGCCAAGTAATTCTTGAAGCTATAGCAGTGTTGTGTGGCCTGTGGCTATTCTTTTAGGCAGTGTAGAAATCTGTGATAGTGTTTTTTCCTACACTCTGTAAGTTGGGTTTTGATATTTTATACATTAAATATTCTATCGAGTTTAACCTTGTGTTCTGCCACAACTGTGTTCGCTTATTAAAGGTTGTATGTAGATTGGATGAGTGTTAATTACAATAGTATCACTAGTTTTCCCTAGACATCGAATTCGAGCCCTAGTGTGTCGTTGTGTTAGTGTTCATCCATTTAGGCCGTAAGGCATTTGCATATGACCCCGAAAAAAGAATCCGGGGACGTTCACCTTCTATCTGGCTGATAGATAGGGGACGTTACAGGGCCTACTTCGTATATACGAGAAAGTAAAAACTGAATATGTGTTTTATGATAAATTGGGAGGAAAAATCGCTTAAAAAAATTCTCCGGATCATAATCCAAAAAATCAATACCTGGAAAAACATGTAAATATTTCGTCGTGGGCTTTACTATTAGACAACTTGACATTAGTTTTGCTTTCCGTGTTTTTGCTAGAAGTGTTAAAGTATTAAATTGTATTTGGTATTATATTCAGACTGTTTGAATGGGACTTGGGGATTGGATTGTCAAAACAAATGTGACAGTAGCTGCAGTAATGATTGTGATACGGAAACAGGACAATGCATCAAAAAAGGTACGAATGCAAAGTTTATTTGAATAAAATGTTCACCTATTTATTTCGGTTTGTTTGTGATGGACGAACATGTTTTGTTCACCTTCATGTAATATTTTTAAAGTGTTACTTAGTGTGCCAAAATCTATATTACTGCCTACAAAGCTCAAAATTCATCATTCCCAAAAGAAAAAAAATCTATATAAACATAAGTTTATGTATATTAGAGTCGTTTTATTGTTTGTTTTCTTTTTTTATTGACTAGCCAGAAATAGAAATTAACAAGCAGAACTGAATGACATCGTATTACTTGATTCCTTTTACCTAAACCTGGAACAAGGGATTTCGTCTTAGACTCTCCTACTTGATCACTTTACTTCTCAATAAATATTTTGGGATATTTTGTTCATTTAAGTTGTATTTTAGCCTCATTGTATAATGTTTAAACCAATATTGATCATACTCAGTCTGCCCTGGCGGATTTTGGGGTTTGGAATGTAAGAAAAAAAGCGACAGTGATTGCAGTATACCTTGACTTAAAGAGACTGGACAATTCTTTCGAAAAGATATAAAAATGTACATATTGTATAGAATACACTGCAATTTACATGGCTTTTCTGGGCTTTCATTACAACGGTACTAAATTACATGACATAAAAAATGAGTATATTCCCTTCTACAAGCTTTTGTTTAACTTACTTAATCCGTCTGTCGTGCTTAGTGTTTATTTGTTTATTTGTTTTTTTTACCTAGAGTGTGATGCAGGACATTGGGGTTTGGATTGTCAGGCAAAATGTGACGAGAACTGTGCAAATCCTTGCCACCCGGAGACTGGGGAATGCGAACAAAAACCATCGGATATTGATAACATTGACAAATATGGACTTGTTGAACATATTCAAAGTACCAGTTTTCTCAAAATTATTTTTTTTTTAAATTTCTTTGTAACTATATCTACTATAACATAAATAGTATAAATATTATTTTTAATTAAAAGAAATAACATCGGTATACATTTTATTGATTAATTTGAATGTAGTGTTTACATTAAATCCTATCTATTAAATGTGTTAATTTTGATATTTGTTGTGCTCAGTAGCATCAGCAATTTTGCATTTGATTTTGTAGCCTACACCTGGGTTGGTCCGAAAAAGAAATACAGGTGTAACTGTAGGGGCGACCACTGCTATAAAAATGGCACATGCTGGCCAGCAGAAAAGTGTTCCCTGAGATGGTTTGGTAAACACTGTCAGTACGGTGAGAAAATGTTTACATCCGCAGATCGCTTAAAATAAAGCTTTTACTTTCAATAGGGTGTGACATTCTTTAAATATACGCATCGCTAAACGACGATTTTCCCGTATCAATAATTTTGTTTGCTAAATTATATTGTTACAAGCAATTGTTTAACTTGCTTTCTCTGTCTGTGTGTCTTTGATGGTTTTGTCTTTTGCCGTCATCATGGGTCGAAAACGGCTCAATACAATTTCGACCACTACTAATTTAATTGAATTTCAAGAATTAACCAACTTTTTTTCACATAAAGTACTATTTTGTTCGCGCTATTACAAGAACCGCTGTGCAATTGTTTCAAGTCATGTAATTGGCTTGAAAATCTGGTTGAAATGGTTGTTGCAAGGTAGCATATTTTTCAACCCAAAATTGATTGTTTTTAGTATTTGTGAATTGAGTGCAAAATGATTTCCGGTTATATTAAGTACATAAATATTTTTAAGAAAGTTACTAGTCATTTTAAAGTAATTTAGCTAACACATTTATTTTTTATTTGGATCAGTATAGACAGGGTGTTGTCTTGATAGGGGATGTTATCTTATCTAATACAAATATACTACTAGTCTATTCCATATTGACAACAATTGTGTATTTTATCATGTAAAACAATAGTTGTGACTCTCATTGTTTTACTTTCCTCGACCACTCCGGTTGACTTCAAGGAGGGACTGAGGAGTTTTTTTTTAAATATTTGAATAGATAAAATAATTCGAAATGGCTTTTCAACTGTTATGTTCAATATACAAATATGAAAATAAGTGTAAACGATGGTTCCTAAACAGCTTAAATTTCCTTCTAATGTAACTATAATTATATCGCTGACTATATTTTTTTAAAAAGTATTTTTAATACATTTAGTAAGATTATATAGGTTTTACAAGTCTATTGTACTGTTTGTTATAATAAAAAAATATAAAAAAAAAACAACTTAATAAACACCGTTTTAATACCAATATTTAATATCATAATGCACACGAAATTCAAAATATTATTTTGTTTTAATAAAAAAATAATGCAACACTGTTTGAAATTCGATAAAAAAACGTAGGTCACTATATTTTCTATAACTATTAGAAAAATTTGAGATGTGACTATATAGCTTTTAAATCGTTGTGCATTATTATATATTAAAGACATTAATTTATTTTCTACATTTAGCACATTTCTATAGAAAAGCTTGCAATTGGAAAGTTGTTTTCGTAACATTTTTGTTATGTTACTTTATGAAATTTAAAATGCAGCTTGTTTCAAGACGGCCGCCATTGCCATGGCAACCATATTTTCAAAAGAGTGCCTGATGCTTGCAAATATTTTCCTTTAAGTACCCTAACTTAGATACACACAAATAAATCAATAAAACGTTTTAATTGGGAAGAAGATTTTGATTGCTAGAATGCAGTTCTGTATTTCACTTAAATTCTGTAATATACAATAGGTAGATTTTATCCTAAATAAAATATCATCACGATTATTACATTTTATCAAAACTCTATTCACTGCAGTGGATCAACTGGCCACCTATGACGACACCCATGTAGTAACAGACGGCGACGATTTCACTTGCATGCACGAGTCATTAAGCAGTTTAACGTTAGAGCTAGGCGGTGAATTCCCTGTAACTTTAGTGAGGCTGGTTACGAGAGCAGGTAAAGTTTTTGAAACATAAATGATTGTGTGTAAACCGATATTTTTTTTGTATTAACTATTTAACAAAATACTTTTAAACTTTTACAATAAAATGCGTTTTTTTTAAACTTTTATTTAGAACTCGGGATAGGGAAAGCTATTGAGATAGAGTTTCAGGGAAAGTCTTCAACATTCAAATGCACAGATGCAAAAATATATACAGAACATCATACTAAAGATATTTTTTGTAGAAACAACGAAAGGGCTAACAAGTTGGTTCTGAAGGGCCCAGGCTTATCAACGTTGTGTTCTGTCTATTTTAGTAGAGGTTGTTTATTTGCTTTTTTAAAATTTATTATGTTTATTTTATTTTATTTATTATATGTTTATTTGCTTGTATATGTAAACATTAATTTATATAAAATTGATTATATATTTATAATATATATATATATATATATATATATATATATATATATATATATATATATATATATATATATATATATATATATATAAAATAAATATATATACACACACACACATATATATATATATATATATATATATATATATATATATATATATATATATATATATATATATATATATATATATATATATATATATATATATATATATATGTGTGTGTGTGTGTGTGTGTGTGTGTGTGTGTGTGTCTTTTGATCTTTTTATTATTTTAGGCCGTAATTTTGCACTGAGACAAACTGTGGTTCAGAAACCTAATTCCGAGTTTCCCGGCGGTATCGTGGATGGCAACTTATGGAGCTGTGCATACGATGATCTACAATCGGAGAATGCCAAAGACAATGCATTTGTTGAAATTCAGTTCGACAAATCTGTTTCTATTAATCGTTTTAAACTGCACAAAAGAATTTTCGGTTAGACTCAGCCAGTTTACTATTGATTAATACTTTTAAAATATTTAGATTTTGTGATTTTTGTAATGCGCCTCTCTTATTGCATACAAAGCCAACATAATTTTAAATAATTCATTTTTACTTTGGATTTTGCATTTAAATACTTAAAATTAGACAAAAAATAATTTCGATAGTACAGTTAAAAATGTTTTGATGCAGAATTGTAGTTTTTGAAAATAGTATTGTGAATCTTCTATTATTAACTTTTTTTTACTTAGAGTTTTATTATTTTTTACTATCTAAAATTGATGTGTTGAACATAAATATACGAAAATATACTGTTTCAAAAATTATTTCAGGCGATGAAGATGATCAAAATGCAATACCTTTCTTGTTAGAGGCATTTGATGCGCAATCAAAAAGTCTTCTGAATTACAAAAACGACCAACCCCCACAAACAGTGTTTGATTTGATTATTGAACAGATAAAGAACGTATCGAAAATCAAAATATCTCAGATAGGTTCGGATACCGCAGTCTTTTTTACTTTTTGTGAAATTGAAGTTTTTGGAGGTAAGAATTAATTGGTTTGCTTAGAAGAGTCGTTATGCTATTTTTCATACTTATAAATGCTAATTATCATGTTATATGCCATTAATTATACACATTTACGCATTAAAATATTAGTATAATCGAATTTGAAATATTGTCAACATTTTTATTTAGTTACCTATTTTTATACACGAAAACGTTATACGATTCTCTTTATGTGTATCCATAAACCCCATAAAGTGTTGGAGGAAATGCTGACAAACTCCTTCTATAATCGATACAAATATATTGTTTTTAGACTGCGATGACGGATCGTGGGGTTTGGACTGCAAAAATAAATGTGTCCAAAGCTGTAGTAACTTCTGTCATAAAGAAACAGGAAAATGTTGACGACAGAAACGCTACGTGTTTGATGGTTCTTCAAACGGAGTAATCAAAATTAACTCATTTTTTCCTCTTGAATTAAAATAACCTTATCAGGGATATGCATATTAATAACAATAATTTCAAAACCATTAGATTATTATAAATGCTTAATGTTTTTTGAAATGATAAAAATAACAAAGATAATAATAACAATAATAATAATAATAATAATAATAATAATAATAATAATAATAATAATAATAATAATAATAATAATAATAATAATAATAATAATAACAATAATAATAATTATTATTATAATTGTAATTGTAATTATAATTATAATTATAAAACGCATTTTTTAAAAATTTAATTTAGGACAATAGTGATATAAAATGATCTCATTAAAACGTATATTTTGAATTCTTTCAGGTGCCATATTAAAAGGCTGCTACTGTTGTTGATATGCAGACTTGAAACTTAGTGAAATATGTTTTTCTTTTTAAATTTTGAAAGCAGCATTTGCTTATTAAATTATTTCAGTAGATAAAGTGTGTAACAGTCAATCCAAAATAAATGTTTATCAGTGCAATAAAAAAATTTCTTGTCTTTTAAAATAGCTTTTCGAAAAGAAAACATTTTTAATTGATGGTTATTAGTAATAATTATTTGTTGTAATATTCATTTTGATAAAAAACAAGCAATTACAAACATATATAAATAATCTAAAATGTTCAAATCAACTAAAATCACCCTAAATATTATAAACATTTGTCCTAAGATTATTTGTCCTGATATCATTTGTCCTGATACCATTTGTCCTGAGATCATTTGTCCAGAGATCATTTGTCCTACCACCTGGTGAAAGAGCCCGTGTCCTACAAACTGGTGAAAGAGCCCGTGTCCTACCATTGGTGAGAGAGCCCGTGTCCTACTTGTGCGAGAGCACGTGTCCTACTGGTGAGAGAGCACGTGACCTACCACCTGGTGAGAGAGCACGTGTCCTACTGGTGTGAGAGCACGTGTCCTACCACCTGGTGAGAGAGCATGTGTCCTACCACCTGGTGAGAGAGCCCGTGTCCTACTGGTGAGAGAGCCCGTGTCCTACCACCTGTTGAGAGAGAACGTGTCCTACCACCTGGTGAGAGAGCCAGTGTCCTACCACCTGGTGAGAGAGCCCGTGTCCTACTGGTGAGAGAGCCCGTGTCCTACTGGTGAGAGAGCCCGTGTCCTACTGGTGAGAGAGTCCGTGTCCTACTACATGGTGAGAGAGCCCGTGTCCTACCACCTGGTGAGAGAGCCCGTGTCCTACCACCTGATGAGAGAGCCCGTGTCCTACCTCCAGGTGAGAGAGCCCGTGTCCTACCACAAGGTACCTAGCTTGACCGTGTGAAGAGGGAATGTGCTGCTAAAGTAATTGTACGTCGGAAGGATAACAATGATGTTGCTATTGGATCCAATTTTGATTATGTAGAGCCTGTTGGAAAAGTAAAAATGTTGTGTAATGCTCAGACGCATAATTTTGATTTCAATACACCGAGAATGATAATAAATTACTAGACTACCCGTTATCTGGTTAGAAAACTGTGGGTTTCGGGGGGGGGGGTCATCCATAAATGACATCACGTCTGCCAGCACTTTTCATCCCAAAATAACCAGACCCCTCATTCAAAATGACGTTTTTTATATTTTTATATTCAACTAAACTCTACTTCACCTGCCCTGTGCCCCCTGAGGTCCTGATAGTTAACCTAATAAAAAAAATTCCCCCCCCCCAATAACAAATCTGAAAAACAAACAAACAATAAAATGAGTTATCAAACCTCATAATTCAGTCACAGTTAAGCCATTGTTCTAAAACTTTAAAATTAATGTGGTTAATCTACCTATAAATAAATCAATAATTTAATTAACGTCTTTAAATAAATGTCTGATTAACAGTCTGCCTGCAAACAAAAAATGTTTTCTACCTACATACTATTTTACAGCCCCCCCCCCCCCCCCATATAAAGCAGTTTCCTTACAGTATCAAATCAGACAAACAAACAAACAAATAAATATTCAAACATGTAAACAAACTTGAGTTTTAGTAGTATACTAGACTACCAGTTATCTAGTTAGATAACTGTGAGTTTCGGGGGGTCATCCATAAATGACATCACGTCTGCCAGCACTTTTCATCCCAAAATAACCAGATCCCTCATTCAAAAAGACGTTTTTTATAATTAAAAACTCTACTAAACTATACTTCACCTGCCCAGTGACCCGCCAAGTCTCAGACATGTTTGTATTAAAAAAAAAAAAGATTCCGGCCGAGCATGGCTCTGACCACACTATCACTTCAAATGCCGAGAACATAAAAACAGGTGAACTCTACTTCACCTGCCCTGTGCTCCGCGAGGTCTTGATAGTCAACTTTTCATTCACATATTGGCCTTAAGAAAAAATAATTGAAAACATTGTTGTAAAAAAGTCATTGTTCTAAACTTTTATAATTAATGTGGTTAATCTACTAATGATTATAACAATAAATTAATTAACAGCTTTAAAATAGTTTGTAATTAACAGTGTGTTTAAAAAAGAACAATATTTACCACCCAAAATCCTATTTTACAGCGCTACACATAATGCAGATTCTCCCCAATAACAAATCAGAAAAACAAACAAACAAAAAATGAGTTATCAAACATCACTATTCAGTCAAAGTTAAGCAATTGTTCTAAAACTTTAAAATCAATGTGGTTAATCTATCTATGAATAAATCAATAAATTAATTAACGTCTTAAAATAAATTTAAGATTAACAGTCTGTATGAAAAAAAATGTTCTCTACCTACATACTATTTTACAGCTCTCCACATAGAGTTGAACCAGTTACAATAGCCTATCAGACAAAAAAAAAATATTTAAACATGTAAACAAACTTGAGTTTTAGTAGTATATAGATAGATAGATAACAAACAATGGGTGATGTCGACCTAATGGATCAATCTGTAGAGGGTGTCTATGAGAGGAAAAAAATGGTGATGGGTTATCTTTACTTATCTACTGGATATAACCTTTTCTAATGCTTGGCGGCTGCATGTTTTAGCAGGACTGATGAGGTGATATTCACGGATCAGTTGGCATTCAAACGAATAACTGCATAACCGTATTTACAACAAAAAAGTACAAAAAGTCGTCCAACATCATCAACAGTCCCTACAGTGGATACACAAAATGATGGTCATAATTCGGAGCAAATTGAAAACCAATTGCGTTGTGTTATTTGCCATAGCCGGATCCGCTGGCGATGTGAAAATGCACACACAAAAAACTTTTTGTTGAGCGACCTTGCTTTGGGCAATGTCACTCCTAATCTGCACAGTGCACCCGGCTGAGTATACCCCTTTACCTTTTTGGCTATGTGAATTTCTCTATATTTTTTCTAATAGATGTTCTAATTTGCCCAATATGTCATAATAAATAACAATTAAAAGTAATGTGTACACGTAGTTTTCTTTTGGGCGTTAATGGATTTAATGTACGTACTCAGCAGCGAGGGAATATTTTACGATTGATGGTTCTTCAAACGGAGTAATCAAAATTAACTCATTTTTTCCTCTTGAATTAAAATAACCTTATCAGGGATATGCATATTAATAACAATAATTTCAAAACCATTAGATTATTATAAATGCTTAATTTTTATTGAAATGATAAAAATAACAAAGATAATAATAACAATAATAATAATAATAATAATAATAATAACAATAATAATAATAATTATTATAATTGTAATTGTAATTATAATTATAATTATAAAACGCATTTTCTTTAAATTTAATTTAGGACAATAGTGATATAAAATGATCTCATTAAAACGTATATTTTGAATTCTTTCAGGTGCCATATTAAAAGGCTGCTACTGTTGTTGATATGCAGACTTGAAACTTAGTGAAATATGTTTTTCTTATTAAATTTTGAAAGCAGCATTTGCTTATTAAATTATTTCAGTAGATAAAGTGTGTAACAGTCAATCCAAAATAAATGTTTATCAGTGCAATAAGAAATTTTCTTGTCTTTTAAAATAGCTTTTCGAAAAGAAAACATTTTTAATTGATGGTTATTAGTAATAATTATTTGTTGTAATATTCATTTTGATCAAAAACAAGCAATTACAAACATATATAAATAATCTAAAATGTTCAAATCAACTAAAATCACCCTAAATATTATAAACATTTGTCCTAAGATTATTTGTCCTGATATCATTTGTCCTGATACGATTTGTCCTGAGATCATTTGTCCAGAGATCATTTGTCCTACCACCTGGTGAAAGAGCCCGTGTCCTACAAACTGGTGAAAGAGCCCGTGTCCTACCATTGGTGAGATAGCCCGTGTCTTACTGGTGAGAGAGGACGTGTCCTACCACCTGTTGAGAGAGCCTGTGTCCTACCACCTGGTCAGAGACCCCGTGTCCTACCACCTGGTGAGAGAGCCTGTGTCCTACTGGTGAGAGAGCCCGTGTCCTACTGGTGAGAGAGCCCCTGTCCTACTGGTGAGAGAGCCCGTGTCCTACCACCTGGTGAGAGAACCCGTGTCCTACTGGTGAGAGAGCCCGTGTCCTACCACCTGTTGAGAGAGCCCGTGTCCTACTGGTGAGAGAGCCCGTGTCCTACTGGTGAGAGAGCCCGTGTCCTACCACCTGGTGAGAGAGCCTGTGTCCTACTGGTGAGAGAGCCCGTGTCCTACTGGTGAGAGAGCCCGTGTCCTACTGGTGAGAGAGCCCGTGTCCTACCACCTTGTGAGAGAGCCCGTGTCCTACAAACCTGGTGAGAGAACCCGTGTCTTACTGGTGAGAGAGCCCGTGTCCTACCACCTGATGAGAGAGCCCGTGTCCTACCTCCAGGTGAGAGAGCCCGTGTCCTACCACAAGGTACCTAGCTTGACCGTGTGAAGAGGGAATGTGCTGCTAAAGTAATTGTACGTCGGAAGGATAACAATGATGTTGCTATTGGATCCAATTTTGATTATGTAGAGCCTGTGGGAAAAGTAAAAATGTTGTGTAATGCTCAGAAGCATAATGTTGATTTCAATACACCGAGAATTATAATAAATTACTAGACTACCCGTTATCTGGTTAGATAACTGTGGGTTTCGGGGGGTCATCCATAAATGACATCACGTCTGACAGCACTTTTCATCCCAAAATAACCAGACCCCTCATTCAAAAAGACGTTTTTTATATTTTTATATTCAACTAAACTCTACTTCACCTGCCCTGTGCCCCCTGAGGTCCTGATAGTTAACTTAATAAAAAAATTCCCCCCCCCCCCCCAATAACAAATCTGAAAAACAAACAAACAATAAAATGAGTTATCAAACCTCATAATTCAGTCACAGTTAAGCCATTGTTCTAAAACTTTAAAATTAATGTGGTTAATCTACCTATGAATAAATCAATAAATTAATTAACGTCTTTAAATAAATGTCTGATTAACAGTCTGCCTGCAAACAAAAATTGTTTTCTACCTACATACTATTTTACAGCCCCCCATATAAAGCAGTTTCCTTACAGTACCAAATCAGACAAACAAACAAACAAATAAATATTCAAACATATAAACAAACTTGAGTTTTAGTAGTATACTAGACTACCAGTTATCTAGTTAGATAACTGTGAGTTTCGGGGGGTCATCCATAAATGACATCACGTCTGCCAGCACTTTTCATCCCAAAATAACCAGATCCCTCATTCAAAAAGACGTTTTTTATAATTAAAAACTCTACTAAACTATACTTCACCTGCCCAGTGACCCGCCAAGTCTCAGACATGTTTGTATTAAAAAAAAAAAAGATTCCGGCCGAGCATGGCTCTGACCACACTATCACTTCAAATGCCGAGAACATAAAAACAGGTGAACTCTACTTCACCTGCCCTGTGCTCCGCGAGGTCTTGATAGTCAACTTTTCATTCACATATTGGCCTTAAGAAAAAATAATTGAAAACATTGTTGTAAAAAAGTCATTGTTCTAAACTTTTATAATTAATGTGGTTAATCTACTAATGATTATAACAATAAATTAATTAACAGCTTTAAAATAGTTTGTAATTAACAGTGTGTTTAAGAAAGAACAATATTTACCACCCAAAATCCTATTTTACAGCGCTACACATAATGCAGATTCTCCCCAATAACAAATCAGAAAAACAAACAAACAAAAAATGAGTTATCAAACATCACTATTTAGTCAAAGTTAAGCAATTGTTCTAAAACTTTAAAATCAATGTGGTTAATCTATCTATGAATAAATCAATAAATTAATTAACGTCTTAAAATAAATTTAAGATTAACAGTCTGTATGAAAAAAAATGTTCTCTACCTACATACTATTTTACAGCTCTCCACATAGAGTTGAACCAGTTACAATAGCCTATCAGACAAAAAAAAAATATTTAAACATGTAAACAAACTTGAGTTTTAGTAGTATATAGATAGATAGATAACAAAGGAATGGGTGATGTCGACCTAATGGATCAATCTGTAGAGGGTGTCTATGAGAGGAAAAAAATGGTGATGGGTTATCTTTACTTATCTACTGGATATAACCTTTTCTAATGCTTGGCGGCTGCATGTTTTAGCAGGACTGATGAGGTGATATTCACGGATCAGTTAGCATTTAGACGGATAATAGCATAACCGTATTTACAACAAAAAAGTACAAAAAGTCGTCCAACATCATCAACAGTCCCTACAGTGGATACACAAAATGATGGTCATAATTCGGAGCAAATTGAAAACCAATTGCGTTGTGTTATTTGCCATAGCCGGATCCGCTGGCGATGTGAAAATGCACACACAAAAAACTTTTTGTTGAGCGACCTTGCTTTGGGCAATGTCACTCCTAATCTGCACAGTGCACCCGGCTGAGTATACCCCTTTACCTTTTTGGCTATGTGAATTTCTCTATATTTTTTCTAATAGATGTTCTAATTTGCCCAATATGTCATAATAAATAACAATTAAAAGTAATGTGTACACGTAGTTTTCTTTTGGGCGTTAATGGATTTAATGTACGTACTCAGCAGCGAGGGAATATTTTACGATTGATGGTTCTTCAAACGGAGTAATCAAAATTAACTCATTTTTTCCTCTTGAATTAAAATAACCTTATCAGGGATATGCATATTAATAACAATAATTTCAAAACCATTAGATTATTATAAATGCTTAATTTTTATTGAAATGATAAAAATAACAAAGATAATAATAACAATAATAATAATAATAATAATAATAATAATAACAATAATAATAATAATTATTATAATTGTAATTGTAATTATAATTATAATTATAAAACGCATTTTCTTTAAATTTAATTTAGGACAATAGTGATATAAAATGATCTCATTAAAACGTATATTTTGAATTCTTTCAGGTGCCATATTAAAAGGCTGCTACTGTTGTTGATATGCAGACTTGAAACTTAGTGAAATATGTTTTTCTTATTAAATTTTGAAAGCAGCATTTGCTTATTAAATTATTTCAGTAGATAAAGTGTGTAACAGTCAATCCAAAATAAATGTTTATCAGTGCAATAAGAAATTTTCTTGTCTTTTAAAATAGCTTTTCGAAAAGAAAACATTTTTAATTGATGGTTATTAGTAATAATTATTTGTTGTAATATTCATTTTGATAAAAAACAAGCAATTACAAACATATATAAATAATCTAAAATGTTCAAATCAACTAAAATCACCCTAAATATTATAAACATTTGTCCTAAGATTATTTGTCCTGATATCATTTGTCCTGATACCATTTGTCCTGAGATCATTTGTCCAGAGATCATTTGTCCTACCACCTGGTGAAAGAGCCCGTGTCCTACAAACTGGTGAAAGAGCCCGTGTCCTACCATTGGTGAGAGAGCCCGTGTCCTACTTGTGCGAGAGCACGTGTCCTACTGGTGAGAGAGCACGTGTCCTACCACCTGGTGAGAGATCACGTGTCCTACTGGTGAGAGAGCACGTGTCCTACCACCTGGTGAGAGAGCACGTGTCCTACTGGTGAGAGAGCACGTGTCCTACTGGTGAGAGAGCACGTGTCCTACCACCTGGTGAGAGAGCACGTGTCCTACCACCTGGTGAGAGAGCCGTTGTCCTACCACCTGGTGAGATAGCCCGTGTCTTACTGGTGAGAGAGGACGTGTCCTACCACCTGTTGAGAGAGCCTGTGTCCTACCACCTGGTCAGAGACCCCGTGTCCTACCACCTGGTGAGATAGCCCGTGTCCTACTGGTGAGAGAGGACGTGTCCTACCACCTGGTGAGAGAGCCAGTGTCCTACCACCAGGTGAGAGAGCCCGTGTCCTACTGGTGAGAGAGACCGTGTCCTACCACCTGGTGAGAGAGCCTGTCCTACTGGTGAGAGAGCCCGTGTCCTACTGGTGAGAGAGCCCCTGTCCTACTGGTGAGAGAGCCCGTGTCCTACCACCTGGTGAGAGAACCCGTGTCCTACTGGTGAGAGAGCCCGTGTCCTACCACCTGTTGAGAGAGCCCGTGTCCTACTGGTGAGAGAGCCCGTGTCCTACTGGTGAGAGAGCCCGTGTCCTACCACCTGGTGAGAGAGCCTGTGTCCTACTGGTGAGAGAGCCCGTGTCCTACTGGTGAGAGAGCCCGTGTCCTACTGGTGAGAGAGCCCGTGTCCTACCACCTTGTTAGAGAGCCCGTGTCCTACAAACCTGGTGAGAGAACCCGTGTCCTACTGGTGAGAGAGCCCGTGTCCTACCACCTGATGAGAGAGCCCGTGTCCTACCTCCAGGTGAGAGAGCCCGTGTCCTACCACAAGGTACCTAGCTTGACCGTGTGAAGAGGGAATGTGCTGCTAAAGTAATTGTACGTCGGAAGGATAACAATGATGTTGCTATTGGATCCAATTTTGATTATGTAGAGCCTGTGGGAAAAGTAAAAATGTTGTGTAATGCTCAGAAGCATAATGTTGATTTCAATACACCGAGAATTATAATAAATTACTAGACTACCCGTTATCTGGTTAGATAACTGTGGGTTTCGGGGGGTCATCCATAAATGACATCACGTCTGACAGCACTTTTCATCCCAAAATAACCAGACCCCTCATTCAAAAAGACGTTTTTTATATTTTTATATTCAACTAAACTCTACTTCACCTGCCCTGTGCCCCCTGAGGTCCTGATAGTTAACCTAATAAAAAAATTCCCCCCCCCCCCCCCCAATAACAAATCTGAAAAACAAACAAACAATAAAATGAGTTATCAAACCTCATAATTCAGTCACAGTTAAGCCATTGTTCTAAAACTTTAAAATTAATGTGGTTAATCTACCTATGAATAAATCAATAAATTAATTAACGTCTTTAAATAAATGTCTGATTAACAGTCTGCCTGCAAACAAAAATTGTTTTCTACCTACATACTATTTTACAGCCCCCCATATAAAGCAGTTTCCTTACAGTACCAAATCAGACAAACAAACAAACAAATAAATATTCAAACATGTAAACAAACTTGAGTTTTAGTAGTATACTAGACTACCAGTTATCTAGTTAGATAACTGTGAGTTTCTGGGGGTCATCCATAAATGACATCACGTCTGCCAGCACTTTTCATCCCAAAATAACCAGACCCCTCATTCCAAAAGACGTTTTTTATATTTAAAAACTCTACTAAACTATACTTCACCTGCCCAGTGACCCGCCAAGTCTCAGACATGTTTGTATTTAAAATAAAAAAGATTCCGGCCGAGCATGGCTCTGACCACACTATCACTTCATATGCTGAGAACATAAAAACAGGTGAACTCTACTTCACCTGCCCTGTGCTCCGCGATGTCTTGATAGTCAACCTTTCATTCACATATTGGCCTTAAGAAAAAATAATTGAAAACATTGTTGTAAAAAAGTCAATGTTCTAAACTTTTATAATTAATGTGGTTAATCTACCAATGACTATATCAATAAATTAATTAACAGCTTTAAAATAGTTTGTAAATAACAGTTTGTTTAAGAAAGAACAATATTTACCACCCAAAATCCTATTTTACAGCGCTACACATAATGCAGATTCTCCCCAATAACAAATCAGAAAAACAAACAAACAAAAAATGAGTTATCAAACATCACTATTCAGTCAAAGTTAAGCAATTGTTCTAAAACTTTAAAATCAATGTGGTTAATCTATCTATGAATAAATCAATAAATTAATTAACGTCTTAAAATAAATTTAAGATTAACAGTCTGTATGAAAAAAAATGTTCTCTACCTACATACTATTTTACAGCTCTCCACATAGAGTTGAACCAGTTACAATAGCCTATCAGACAAAAAAAAAAATATTTAAACATGTAAACAAACTTGAGTTTTAGTAGTATATAGATAGATAGATAACAAAGGAATGGGTGATGTCGACCTAATGGATCAATCTGTATCGGGTGTCTATGAGAGGAAAAAAATGGTGATGGGTTATCTTTACTTATCTACTGGATATAACCTTTTCTAATGCTTGGCGGCTGCATGTTTTAGCAGGACTGATGAGGTGATATTCACGGATCAGTTAGCATTTAGACGGATAATAGCATAACCGTATTTACAACAAAAAAGTACAAAAAGTCGTCCAACATCATCAACAGTCCCTACAGTGGATACACAAAATGATGGTCATAATTCGGAGCAAATTGAAAACCAATTGCGTTGTGTTATTTGCCATAGCCGGATCCGCTGGCGATGTGAAAATGCACACACAAAAAACTTTTTGTTGAGCGACCTTGCTTTGGGCAATGTCACTCCTAATCTGCACAGTGCACCCGGCTGAGTATACCCCTTTACCTTTTTGGCTATGTGAATTTCTCTATATTTTTTCTAATAGATGTTCTAATTTGCCCAATATGTCATAATAAATAACAATTAAAAGTAATGTGTAAACGTAGTTTTCTTTTGGGCGTTAATGGATTTAATGTACGTACTCAGCAGCGAGGGAATATTTTACGAGGTCTATAACTCACCGTTTTCTTTAACAGATAAACACATATATTGAATTTTATATATATATATATATATATATATATATATATATATATATATATATATATATATATATATATATATATATATATATATATATATATATATATATATATAAAAGAAAAAAAATATATATATAAATATATATAAAAGAAAATCAACCTGAATTATCAGGCCAGCTTTCTTTCAATTATCAAAAGGTAATCAACCTTAACATTTTGCTATCAAGACAACGTGGATTCTTTAAACTCATGACTAAAAAAAATGTTAAATCAAAAGATAAGTAAATAAGAAATACTCAGAATGGAAGTAGAAAAAATTGTATGTATCCCAAATCGCCAACAACCATCATCAAAGCCAAACGAGACATGTTTTTTCAAGCTACATACCTTCAACTTCGAACACAGCACAGCTAGAGGTAGACGTGATTGAAAGCGTGGATGCTTTTAAATACCATTCTTATATTTGGGGTTATCGAAAAGTGTATCAGAGGTACTTTGCTAAAGGTCACGACATAAATAAAAAAAATTGAAAATTTTGAAAAATTACAAAACTGCCAATAAATAAATTTTTCTTTCAAGAATTCAATTGTTTAAAATTGAAACATAATTTGTCGTTTTATAATTACAGAAAAGAAGGAAAGAATAGTACAATACTTGAAAGTATTATAGAAGTATGAATACAAAATATGTGTGTTTTGTAAATCTCATCCTAGTAGTATATTTGTTTGCCGTGTGATACTTTGTCTGAGTTAATTTTCAATATATCGTGTCCGTGAGAGCTGAGAGCTTTTGTCCACGAAATCATTTGTCCTGAGATATTTTGTCATTACTTAATTTGTCTGTGAGTTATTTTGCATGTGAAGTTTTTGTGTGAGATAAATTGTCCTGAAATCATTTGTCATGACTCATTCTATCTGCTTTAATTAGATTAATAATTATATTTCTCTTGTAAAGCCCTAACTTTGATTTATGTATTGGTTACGCAATAAGACCATCTGTGACCATCGGTTTATTAAACAAGTTGAGTTCGATATGAAGTATTTTCTATTTATTTATATATCTGGTAAAATTGATTAAATCTGTGTTTGTGTTGTATGAATCCTGATTATCTTTTTATTGCACAGATTAAATCTTGCTTCATGTGGTTGTGCATTCTTCATTCCTTCTTGGAATTTTTATCCACTCTTGAGATGATGCATGTAAAATGTTTGCTGAATAAAGCATGTTAAACTATTTTAGTTTGTCTTTGTTTAATTCAATGGTTTTAAACTGATGGTAAATTCAATTGATATAAGATCAAATTGATTGAGATTTTATTTTATAAATATTCTATGACTTAAGAGGATTTAGAGGTGTGTATGATGTAAGCTTGGTCAAGAACAGTGACTATCATGATTAGGATCATGATCAGGGATAAGGATGGGGATGAGGATGGGAATAGGGGTATGGATTATGTATTAGAGATAGGGATAGGAGCATAGATAGCATAGTGATATAGTAAACGATAGGGATAAGATGAGGCTAAGGCTATGGGAAATTATGAGGATGTGAGTGCTATTTAGGGTTTGAAATTACAGCCATTTTTTTAAGATCAATATACAATTAATTTTAATAAACAAAGCACGACAACTTTAAAAAAATGTTCGAGGTTTATTATTTATTTACAACAACTATTTATTTAAGACGTAAATGCAGGATTTTAATATCTGATGGAAGAGGTTTTAGTGTGACAGGTTTTCTGATTAATTTCTAATCTGTGTAGCTCCTGGTCCTAACGGATGGTCACAGAGCTTAAACGTCTGTTCATTAGATGACCTGATTTTGTTTGTTTTGGCGTTTAAGAGATTTGGGACACTCTGGTGGAATGTGGTTTAGCACACTCACGTGTGTACTATGTCTTCTAGTGATT
Organism: Physella acuta; assembly: GCF_028476545.2. Taxonomy (NCBI): domain Eukaryota; kingdom Metazoa; phylum Mollusca; class Gastropoda; family Physidae; genus Physella; species Physella acuta. Next base: position 603,504 of record NW_026731795.1, read on the forward strand.
ACTCAAAGTGGTGAATAATGAATTTTATTGGTTACAATTATAAAGTTATTTCTTTATTATTATATTTTTATATTATTACTTCCGGTTCCTCAAAGAACAAGCTATTTTCCTAAACGTTCTTTACTCTCAAAACATTCTCATGCCTCACATTCAAGCTTTATCCAGCTATCCTTTAAATTTCCCCCAGCACTTTGCATCTCTATGTTAGCTATTGTTGTCCTCTGCATTACTTTCCCATTATATTCCATTCCAAGACATGTGAGGCTTTGTTGCCATTTTCATTCCTCGAGTTGTATTTCTATTATTTTATGCTCACGTCTTACAAAATTTGAATGTTCTATTTTGACTGGTTACTGTAATTATAATTAATTTGTAAGACATTTATTTATTTATTTAGGTTTGGATTTTATTATATTTTGTTGTCTTTGCTGTGTTCCATGTCACGGATATATATATATATATATATATATATATATATATATATATATATATATATATATATATATATATATATATATATTTCCACCGTAAACTATTCATCCACATAGAAAGTGCAAATACGACAATAGGCTACCTACACATTTGACTTATTAGCTTGTCTTATTCCTAAAAGGGATAGGGATTGTAACAGAGATAGGGATGGTATGATTATGATTTAGGGGCAGGCTAACGACCACACCGTCCCATCATAATTGACATGTGGGCAGTAATTATATTTTGATGAAATATGGGCTAGTCAATATTCTAGACCCACATAATGTTTTTTAGAAATAAAGTTTAAATTAACCCTAAATTTGTTTCAAGCTAATATATTTACTCTGTCTGGACAATAAACATTAATTATTCAAAATAGCTTGGTTCTGAGTTCTTAATTGACATTAAGTATGTTTTATTACATAATCTTTTAAAAAAATATATTCTACTGCAAAAGTTGGAATTACTTTTCTAATTGACATTTTTGTAAGCCTTGTCGGCTCATGTTTGGTTCGGTTCAAATCAACAACATATTTGTCACTGTGAGAACAACCAATGCAACCCGGACGGGCAGTGTAAAGCTGGAACAAAGTGCGCACTCGGCTGGTTTGGTAAAACATGCCAGTACAGTAAGTCTAAAATTAATACGTGTTGTGCTTTTGCATATTTTAGCTGGGGGAAGGGGCTTTAAATTTTCAGTGTTGGGGAGCGGGGGTGTCAAAATAAATTTTAAGTGGAGACTGATACTAGTTACATTATTTATTATCTATACTAATTATACCTTTTTCTATTTCGCTCGAGTGTTGGCGGAGAATTTTGGAGGGGGGGGGGTAGCATTGCTTCACCCGGAAGGGATGGTGGAATTGAACTTAAGCTATTCTTTAAAACAGTGCTCTTCTTCTTCTTCTTCTTCTTTTTTAATTTTAGTGTCGGAAGGGATCCAACACAATTAAGGATACGTGTCCACTGGTTATGCGCCATTAGGCCATTGACTCCGATGTCCGCCTGCTTTTCTTTTTTGGATTTGCTGCCTTAGCCTTTGTCCAATCAAGAACAAACTACAAGGCAGCAGTTGTATGCTTATGATTTTGGAGTTGACTCTCCTAGAAGAGTTGCTGTCCCCAGCTAACGAGCCTCAACTGCCTAAGGGTTCGAACTCGAGACTATAATGTTCTAAGTTATAATGTTCATACGGAAATAGAGTTAAATACTAGTTCCGGCCACCAAAATTCGTCAAAAATGAAAAGAAACCTTTGCATACAATGTAGTATTTAAACAATTTATTTTTGTCCACATAGCTTAAAAGGTGCTCTAATTATTGGGTTTGAGAAACAAAAGTAGAGAAAATAGAGAAAATACAACTTCCGGTTGTCAAACCTCTATTTAGATTTTGTTTGAACAATAGGGTTGGTAGGTAGGTCACCAACCAGTTCTACGGCTCAATAAAACCTACATGAGTTAGTTGGTGAAATACTTACTAGCCCTATTGCAATGTACCTTTTTATGTTCCGTATATGATAAAGTCTGTATGTGTAAAATGGCAAAAAACTGTCGAAATATCTTTTTATTATTCAGTACGATTACATTACTTCCCTTATTACTATTGCAGTGGATCTACTAGGCATATTTAACAGCAATGACATATTAACGGACAATGATGATAATACGTGTGTCGACGATACATTACAATATAAGGAATTACGGTTGATAGGAGAGTATCCGACATTGCAACTACGGTTGGTGTATAAAAAGGGTAAATTTAAATTGTTCTTGCAATTGCTAAGCTACATTAACTTTTAGAATCCATTTTTTTTAAATCAGTGAATAAAACTATAAATCTATTCAGAAACCGAAAATTCATGTTAAAAACACGTAAACACGCATGAAAATAGCTAAAGGTTTATAGTTAAAAAATATTTTACACAACTAAAAATGTAAACAAGGAATCTTTAATTAGGGAAAGAAATGATTTTAACGTTTTTAAGTTATTTTTGTAGCCGACTATTCGTAGTGTATAACGGAAAGATTTCTTAGTCTATTCGAACACTAGCAAATCAGAACAAACCAATGTGTTTTGTGATTCTGTAATTTTCACTATTTATTCAATATAGGTCTATACTGTTACCTACACCTAAGTCTAATGTCATTCGATCTAACTTTAGAACTAACCATAATCCATAAATGTAATGCCTAACCGTAGTTTTAACACTAATGCCTTACCCTGATTTTATTCATATTCCTACTTCCTAAACCTTACCCTAATGCCTAACACTAACCCTAAAAATCTTTAACAGCCTTTAAAAAATTGTGGAGAGCGTAACTTCATATTTGGCAATAGGGTTGAAAGTATTTTAAACACGTATGTTTGATGCATGTTATCGTTTTCCCACATTCGTTTTATCTATATGTTTATTAACATTATTTATTTTAAATACATTTCTTTTCATAGCTTTATCATTATTTGGTATGTCTTATTGAACTAATAATTTAAGAAAAGCAATTACTTTTTTAATTAGCTTTATACAAAGCTAATTAGATTAGCTTTATAAGCACGCATATTAAACTGTTTGTCTGCAATTAGTCGTAAATGTGGCTTCAACATTTACCCATCTTTCACACGAAAGCTCATGTCATTTGTTTTTTTCTACGCTACGCAACAGCTTGAATAATTTACTGTAAAACAATCGTTGCCGTAGTAGATATAATGTAAAAAAAAAGTAACCGCTATCAAAATGCAAAGGGAAAAAAAAATCAGATTTTATGACCCTTAAACTACCTGTCCAGGGGATGGAGTGGTCTAGCTGTAGAGAGCTGGGCCGCTAACCTGTAAGTCTCGAGTTTCGAATCCGGGTTCAAGTCAGTAGACCGTACCTGAGTCCACCCAACTCTGATGGTTACACCTAACTCACGTTAGGGAAAGTAAAGGCGGCTGGGCATAGTGCTGACCACATTATCCCTACATATGACGAGGTCACAGAAACAAGTGAACTCTACTTCACTTGCCCTATAGACCGTCAGGTTGGAAAAGGGAACGTTACTTTTTTTTTAGATTACCTTTCCACCCCTCCCCCCCCCCTGCATTGCGGAGTATGAAGGTATGGTAGCTGCACCCCTGTAAAAGGTGGGTCAGATACGGTCATTTCAAATATAAATTTAATATACAACACAGTTTTAAAACAGGTGCGACTGAAATAAACGCGCCGGATACTGCTCTTGGATGTGGCTCCAAATTGTACGTCCAAGACGACAACGTGGTTGATTATTACTGCGAAATCCACAAAACAGCTAACGTTATCAGACTGAGTGGAGACACTTTACTCAATTTGTGCTCAGTTTATTTCAGTGCAGGTATGTGATTGTTTTCTTTAATACGTTCAATATTTGTCATTTTACATCAATTGCTTTTGGCCTAAAAATTAGGCCCGTATTGACATCAGCAATGTAGCTTTGTAAATCAAATGTAATGGAAATACTCATCTCTTTGCTAAATATTAATAGCATTAGGTTTTGAAATAAGCATTTTGGCTATTTTGGTTTTCATCACCCGCCCATGCTTTAGCCAGAAAAAAAAAGTTTTTTTTAAATTAATAATTAACATTACTTACAAAGCAAGGCTTAAACATCTCATTATTCAAAACCTATCCTATTGAACACTAAATCCTCTTCTTCTTCTTCGTTCTTAATTGTGAAATATGGTGGAGGATTCAGACAACAAGTCGAACTTCGTGGACAAACCGGACTGTGGTCTCCAGTTTGGCAGGTGCCCCATATAATTTTTCCCTGAGTGGGGTGGGCTGGGGCCAGTGTCTGACTATTGCCTGGCTATACAAAGAACACTCCTGGAGTACGTGCTCCGTATTTTCCGGGGCCTTGCCACAAGGGCACATTTCGCCACACCCAACCTTCAGTTTTCTGTGCATGTGTTGATTTAGTCTGTTGAACACTAAATAAATAAATAATTTAACCGTTTAACCATGGTAATTTATTGTTTTTCTGTACTAGGCCGTAATGTTGCATTGAAACAAAATGTAAAACAATCCAGCAGTCTACCAGGACAACCTGGAGCAGAAGCGGTTGTAGACGGCATTGCAGACACCTGCGGACGAGTACTTACACCAACCAATGACCCAAATCATTCGTTTGAAATTCAGTTTAACAAAACGATGACGATTACCGGGATTACACTCTATAACAGAGGAGGAGGTTGGTTGTTATATCTTTTGGTTATAAAATCATATATTTGAAATGTGGAATGAAAAGAGTTTCTAATTTCCAAGTTTTGGAGTTTATTATTGTGAAATAATATTTTTGCTCTCGAAATAAAAATGTACAGTTGTCAGTACGTGATAATCTAATTTTAACAAATGCAATGGCAACATACAGTTTTATTGTCTAGAATAAGAAACTAAAAATTCTTTGCGCGAAAACAAGCATAGCTATCCTTGAAATTTATTGGTCGTAACAGAGTTGCCTTACAAACTGTGCTTCATATATTACGAATATACTTTATCTTTACTTATCATAATATATTAATCATTTTAAATAATTTTACAAAAATTAATTACATATTCACTGAACTTTGAAAGATGTCAGTTGTCTTTCTTGCTTAATTTTAAAAAAGGAGAGTTTCGGCTAATAATCAATATTGTAATCAATTACTTTCGAATATATAAATGCTGTTAAAAATGTTTACGTTTACTATTTTCGTACTTATCATTCTGAAACAAAAATCGTGATAAAGATATCAAAAATTAAATAATTAATAAAACAAATATAATAACCTTTAAAATAAAAAAGTTTTAAATGCACTGAAAATAAGAAAATAAACTCATATTGATTAATAAAAGCTTTGGTCGCTGAAAAAAATATAAGAAATCTCGTGAGCGAGCCCTTGACTCACAGCAGCGGTCTTGCCCTGGCAGAGGCGTAGCGAGGGGCGGGCGGGGGGGGGAGACATATTTCTCCGGGCGCCTACCTTAGGGGGCTGAAAAAGTTTGAGGGGGGTGCAAATTGAAAGTTTGACGGGGTGCAAATCGAAAGTTTGAGGGGGGGGGGGGGTTGCAAATCGAAAGTTTGAGGTGTCCCCGGATGCCGGGAAGGGCCGCTACGCCTCTGTGCCCTGGTCCGCTCCAGATAAAAAAAAATGGCCCGGGTCATTCTAAATAACCAGGCACCCGAGACTCCACGTGTGACCACCCAAACTTAATATGTACGGTCAGTACTTGCACACGGCCAGGTTGAAGTATGAGCTTAAGGTCACATACCAACCTATCAACTCAGGTCAGGTTTAATCTCAGGTGAGCTTAAGGTCAAATACCAACCTATCAACTCAGGTCAGGTCCAACCTCAGGTGAGATTAAGGTCACATACCAACCTATCAACTCAGGTCAGGTTTAATCTCAGGTGAGCTTAAGGTCACATACCAACCTATCAACTCAGGCCACGTCCAACCTCAGGTGAGCTTAAGGTCACATACCAACCTATCAATTTAGGTCAGGTCCAACCCCAGGTGAGCTTAAGGTCACATACCAACCTATCAACTCAGGTCAGGTCCAACCTCAGGTGAGCTTAAGGTCACATACCAACCTATCAACTCAGGTCAGGTCCAACCTCAGGTGAGCTTAAGGTCACATACCAACCTATCAACTCAGGCCACGTCCAACCTCAGGTGAGCTTAGGGTCACATACCAACCTATCAACTCAGGTCAGGTCCAACCTCAGGTGAGCTTAAGGTCACATACCAACCTATCAACTCAGGTCAGGTTCAACATCAGGTGAGCTTAAGGTCACATACCAACCTATCAACTCAGGTCAGGTTCAACATCAGGTGAGCTTAAGGTCACATACCAACCTATCAACTCAGGTCAGGTTTAATCTCAGGTGAGCTTAAGGTCACATACCAACCTATCAACTCAGGTCAGGTCCAACTTCAGGTGAGCTTAAGGTCACATACCAACCTATCAACTCAGGTCAGGTTTAATCTCAGGTGAGCTTAAGGTCACATACCAACCTATCAACTCAGGTCAGGTTTAATCTCAGGTGAGCTTAAGGTCACATACCAGCTTATCAACTCAGGTCAGGTTTAATCTCAGGTGAGCTTAAGGTCACATACCAACCTATCAACTCAGGCCACGTCCAACCTCAGGTGAGCTTAGGGTCACATACCAACCTATCAACTCAGGTCAGGTCCAACCTCAGGTGAGCTTAAGGTCACATACCAACCTATCAACTCAGGTCAGGTTCAACATCAGATGAGCTTAAGGTCACATACCAACCTATCAACTCAGGTCAGGTTCAACATCAGGTGAGCTTAAGGTCACATACCAACCTATCAACTCAGGCCACGTCCAACCTCAGGTGAGCTTAAGGTCACATACCAGCCTATCAACTCAGGCCACGTCCAACCCCAGGTGAGCTTAGGGTCACATACCAACCTATCAACTCAGGTCAGGTCCAACCTCAGGTGAGCTTAAGGTCACACACCAACCTATCAACTCAGGTCAGGTCCAACCTCAGGTGAGCTTAAGGTCACATACCAACCTATCAACTCAGGCTACGTCCAACCTCAGGTGAGCTTAGGGTCACATACCAACCTATCAACTCAGGTCAGGTCCAACCTCAGGTGAGCTTAAGGTCACATACCAACCTATCAACTCAGGTCAGGTTCAACATCAGGTAAGCTTAAGGTCACATACCAACCTATCAACTCAGGTCAGGTTCAACATCAGGTGAGCTTAAGGTCACATACCAGCTTATCAACTCAGGTCAAGTTCAATCTCAGGTGAGCTTAAGGTCACATACCAGCCTATCAACTCAGGTCAGGTTTAATCTCAGGTGAGCTTAAGGTCACATACCAACCTATCAACTCAGGTCAGGTCCAACTTCAGGTGAGCTTAAGGTCACATACCAACCTATCAACTCAGGTCAGGTTTAATCTCAGGTGAGCCTAAGGTCACATACCAACCTATCAACTCAGGTCAGGTTTAATCTCAGGTGAGCTTAAGGTCACATACCAACCTATCAACTCAGGTCAGGTCCAACCTCAGCTTAAGGTCACATACCAACCTATCAACTCAGGTCAGGTTTAATCTCAGGTGAGCTTAAGGTCACATACCAACCTATCAACTCAGGCCACGTCCAACCTCAGGTGAGCTTAGGGTCACATACCAACCTATCAACTCAGGTCAGGTCCAACCTCAGGTGAGCTTAAGGTCACATACCAACCTATCAACTCAGGTCAGGTTCAACATCAGGTGAGCTTAAGGTCACATACCAACCTATCAACTCAGGTCAGGTTCAACATCAGGTGAGCTTAAGGTCACATACCAACCTATCAACTCAGGCCACGTCCAACCTCAGGTGAGCTTAAGGTCACATACCAGCCTATCAACTCAGGCCACGTCCAACCCCAGGTGAGCTTAGGGTCACATACCAACCTATCAACTCAGGTCAGGTCCAACCTCAGGTGAGCTTAAGGTCACATACCAACCTATCAACTCATGTCAGGTCCAACCTCAGGTGAGCTTAAGGTCACATACCAACCTATCAACTCATGTCAGGTTCAACATCAGGTGAGCTTAAGGTCACATACCAACCTATCAACTCAGGTCAGGTTCAACATCAGGTGAGCTTAAGGTCACATACCAGCTTATCAACTCAGGTCAAGTTCAACCTCAGGTGAGCTTAAGGTCACATACCAACCTATCAACTCAGGTCAGGTTTAATCTCAGGTGAGCTTAAGGTCACATACCAACCTATCAACTCAGGTCAGGTCCAACTTCAGGTGAGCTTAAGGTCACATACCAACCTATCAACTCAGGTCAGGTTTAATCGCAGGTGAGCTTAAGGTCACATACCAACCTATCAACTCAGGTCAGGTCCAACTTCAGGTGAGCTTAAGGTCACATACCAACCTATCAACTCAGGTCAGGTTTAATCTCAGGTGAGCTTAAGGTCACATACCAACCTATCAACTCAGGTCAGGTTTAATCTCAGGTGAGCTTAAGGTCACATACCAGCCTATCAACTCAGGTCAGGTTTAATCTCAGGTGAGCTTAAGGTCACATACCAACCTATCAACTCAGGCCACGTCCAACCTCAGGTGAGCTTAGGGTCACATACCAACCTATCAACTCAGGTCAGGTCCAACCTCAGGTGAGCTTAAGGTCACATACCAACCTATCAACTCAGGTCAGGTTCAACATCAGATGAGCTTAAGGTCACATACCAACCTATCAACTCAGGTCAGGTTCAACATCAGGTGAGCTTAAGGTCACATACCAACCTATCAACTCAGGCCACGTCCAACCTCAGGTGAGCTTAAGGTCACATACCAGCCTATCAACTCAGGCCACGTCCAACCCCAGGTGAGCTTAGGGTCACATACCAATCTATCAACTCAGGTCAGGTCCAACCTCAGGTGAGCTTAAGGTCACATACCAACCTATCAACTCAGGTCAGGTTTAATCTCAGGTGAGCTTAAGGTCACATACCAGCCTATCAACTCAGGTCAGGTTTAATCTCAGGTGAGCTTAAGGTCACATACCAACCTATCAACTCATGTCAGGTCCAACCTCAGGTGAGCTTAAGGTCACATACCAACCTATCAACTCATGTCAGGTTCAACATCAGGTGAGCTTAAGGTCACATACCAACCTATCAACTCAGGTCAGGTTCAACATCAGGTGAGCTTAAGGTCACATAACAGCTTATCAACTCAGGTCAAGTTCAACCTCAGGTGAGCTTAAGGTCACATACCAACCTATCAACTCAGGTCAGGTTTAATCTCAGGTGAGCTTAAGGTCACATACCAACCTATCAACTCAGGTCAGGTCCAACTTCAGGTGAGCTTAAGGTCACATACCAACCTATCAACTCAGGTCAGGTTTAATCTCAGGTGAGCTTAAGGTCACATACCAACCTATCAACTCAGGTCAGGTTTAATCTCAGGTGAGCTTAAGGTCACATACCAGCCTATCAACTCAGGTCAGGTTTAATCTCAGGTGAGCTTAAGGTCACATACCAACCTATCAACTCAGGCCACGTCCAACCTCAGGTGAGCTTAGGGTCACATACCAACCTATCAACTCAGGTCAGGTCCAACCTCAGGTGAGCTTAAGGTCACATACCAACCTATCAACTCAGGTCAGGTTCAACATCAGATGAGCTTAAGGTCACATACCAACCTATCAACTCAGGTCAGGTTCAACATCAGGTGAGCTTAAGGTCACATACCAACCTATCAACTCAGGCCACGTCCAACCTCAGGTGAGCTTAAGGTCACATACCAGCCTATCAACTCAGGCCACGTCCAACCCCAGGTGAGCTTAGGGTCACATACCAACCTATCAACTCAGGTCAGGTCCAACCTCAGGTGAGCTTAAGGTCACATACCAACCTATCAACTCAGGTCAGGTTCAACATCAGGTGAGCTTAAGGTCACATACCAACCTATCAACTCAGGTCAGGTTTAATCTCAGGTGAGCTTAAGGTCACATACCAGCTTATCAACTCAGGTCAAGTTCAACCTCAGGTGAGCTTAAGGTCACATACCAACCTATCAACTCAGGTCAGGTTTAATCTCAGGTGAGCTTAAGGTCACATACCAACCTATCAACTCAGGTCAGGTCCAACTTCAGGTGAGCTTAAGGTCACATACCAACCTATCAACTCAGGCCACGTCCAACCTCAGGTGAGCTTAAGGTCACATACCAGCCTATCAACTCAGGTCAGGTTTAATCTCAGGTGAGCTTAAGGTCACATACCAACCTATCAACTCAGGTCAGGTTCAACATCAGGTGAGCTTAAGGTCACATACCAACCTATCAACTCAGGCCACGTCCAACCTCAGGTGAGCTTAAGGTCACATACCAGCCTATCAACTCAGGCCACGTCCAACCCCAGGTGAGCTTAGGGTCACATACCAACCTATCAACTCAGGTCAGGTCCAACCTCAGGTGAGCTTAAGGTCACATACCAACCTATCAACTCATGTCAGGTCCAACCTCAGGTGAGCTTAAGGTCACATACCAACCTATCAACTCATGTCAGGTTCAACATCAGGTGAGCTTAAGGTCACATACCAACCTATCAACTCAGGTCAGGTTCAACATCAGGTGAGCTTAAGGTCACATACCAGCTTATCAACTCAGGTCAAGTTCAACCTCAGGTGAGCTTAAGGTCACATACCAACCTATCAACTCAGGTCAGGTTTAATCTCAGGTGAGCTTAAGGTCACATACCAACCTATCAACTCAGGTCAGGTCCAACTTCAGGTGAGCTTAAGGTCACATACCAACCTATCAACTCAGGTCAGGTTTAATCTCAGGTGAGCTTAAGGTCACATACCAACCTATCAACTCAGGTCAGGTTTAATCTCAGGTGAGCTTAAGGTCACATACCAGCCTATCAACTCAGGTCAGGTTTAATCTCAGGTGAGCTTAAGGTCACATACCAACCTATCAACTCAGGCCACGTCCAACCTCAGGTGAGCTTAGGGTCACATACCAACCTATCAACTCAGGTCAGGTCCAACCTCAGGTGAGCTTAAGGTCACATACCAACCTATCAACTCAGGTCAGGTTCAACATCAGATGAGCTTAAGGTCACATACCGACCTATCAACTCAGGTCAGGTTCAACATCAGGTGAGCTTAAGGTCACATACCAACCTATCAACTCAGGCCACGTCCAACCTCAGGTGAGCTTAAGGTCACATACCAGCCTATCAACTCAGGCCACGTCCAACCCCAGGTGAGCTTAGGGTCACATACCAACCTATCAACTCAGGTCAGGTCCAACCTCAGGTGAGCTTAAGGTCACATACCAACCTATCAACTCAGGTCAGGTTCAACATCAGGTGAGCTTAAGGTCACATACCAACCTATCAACTCAGGTCAGGTTTAATCTCAGGTGAGCTTAAGGTCACATACCAGCTTATCAACTCAGGTCAAGTTCAACCTCAGGTGAGCTTAAGGTCACATACCAACCTATCAACTCAGGTCAGGTTTAATCTCAGGTGAGCTTAAGGTCACATACCAACCTATCAACTCAGGTCAGGTCCAACTTCAGGTGAGCTTAAGGTCACATACCAACCTATTAACTCAGGCCACGTCCAACCTCAGGTGAGCTTAAGGTCACATACCAGCCTATCAACTCAGGTCAGGTTTAATCTCAGGTGAGCTTAAGGTCACATACCAACCTTACAACTCATGTCAGGTCCAACCTCAGGTGAGCTTAAGGTCACATACCAACCTATCAACTCATGTCAGGTTCAACATCAGGTGAGCTTAAGGTCACATACCAACCTATCAACTCAGGTCAGGTTCAACATCAGGTGAGCTTAAGGTCACATACCAGCTTATCAACTCAGGTCAAGTTCAACCTCAGGTGAGCTTAAGGTCACATACCAACCTATCAACTCAGGTCAGGTTTAATCTCAGGTGAGCTTAAGGTCACATACCAACCTATCAACTCAGGTCAGGTCCAACTTCAGGTGAGCTTAAGGTCACATACCAACCTATCAACTCAGGTCAGGTTTAATCTCAGGTGAGCTTAAGGTCACATACCAACCTATCAACTCAGGTCAGATTTAATCTCAGGTGAGCTTAAGGTCACATACCAGCCTATCAACTCAGGTCAGGTTTAATCTCAGGTGAGCTTAAGGTCACATACCAACCTATCAACTCAGGTCAGGTCCAACCTCAGGTGAGCTTAAGGTCACATACCAACCTATCAACTCAGGTCAGGTTCAACATCAGATGAGCTTAAGGTCACATACCAACCTATCAACTCAGGTCAGGTTCAACATCAGGTGAGCTTAAGGTCACATACCAACCTATCAACTCAGGCCACGTCCAACCTCAGGTGAGCTTAAGGTCACATACCAGCCTATCAACTCAGGCCACGTCCAACCCCAGGTGAGCTTAGGGTCACATACCAACCTATCAACTCAGGTCAGGTCCAACCTCAGGTGAGCTTAAGGTCACATACCAACCTATCAACTCAGGTCAGGTTCAACATCAGGTGAGCTTAAGGTCACATACCAACCTATCAACTCAGGTCAGGTTTAATCTCAGGTGAGCTTAAGGTCACATACCAGCTTATCAACTCAGGTCAAGTTCAACCTCAGGTGAGCTTAAGGTCACATACCAACCTATCAACTCAGGTCAGGTTTAATCTCAGGTGAGCTTAAGGTCACATACCAACCTATCAACTCAGGTCAGGTCCAACTTCAGGTGAGCTTAAGGTCACATACCAACCTATCAACTCAGGCCACGTCCAACCTCAGGTGAGCTTAAGGTCACATACCAGCCTATCAACTCAGGTCAGGTTTAATCTCAGGTGAGCTTAAGGTCACATACCAACCTATCAACTCAGGTCAGGTTTAATCTCAGGTGAGCTTAAGGTCACATACCAACCTATCAACTCAGGTAAGGTCCAACTTCAGGTGAGCTTAAGGTCACATACCAACCTATCAACTCAGGTCAGGTTTAATCTCAGGTGAGCTTAAGGTCACATACCAGCTTATCAACTCAGGCCACGTCCAACCTCAGGTGAGCATAGGGTCACATACCAACCTATCAACTCAGGTCAGGTCCAACCTCAGGTGAGCTTAAGGTCACATACCAACCTATCAACTCAGGTCAGGTTCAACATCAGGTGAGCTTAAGGTCACATACCAACCTATCAATTCAGGTCACGTCCAACCTCAGGTGAGCTTAAGGTCACATACCAACCTATCAACTCAGGCCACGTCCAACCTCAGGTGAGCTTAGGGTCACATACCAACCTATCAACTCAGGTCAGGTCCAACCTCAGGTGAGCTTAAGGTCACATACCAACCTATCAACTCAGGCCACGTCCAACCTCAGGTGAGCTTAGGGTCACATACCAACCTATCAACTCAGGTCAGGTCCAACCTCAGGTGAGCTTTAGGTCACATACCAACCTATCAACTCAGGTCAGGTTCAACATCACGTAAGCTTAAGGTCACATACCAACCTATCAACTCAGGTCAGGTTTAACATCAGGTGAGCTTAAGGTCACATACCAGCTTATCAACTCAGGTCAAGTTCAATCTCAGGTGAGCTTAAGGTCACATACCAACCTATCAACTCAGGTCAGGTTTAATCTCAGGTGAGCTTAAGGTCACATACCAACCTATCAACTCAGGTCAGGTTTAATCTCAGGTGAGCTTAAGGTCACATACCAACCTATCAACTCAGGTCAGGTCCAACCTCAGCTTAAGGTCACATACCAACCTATCAACTCAGGTCAGGTTTAATCTCAGGTGAGCTTAAGGTCACATACCAACCTATCAACTCAGCGACGTCCAACCTCAGGTGAGCTTAGGGTCACATACCAACCTATCAACTCAGGTCAGGTCCAACCTCAGGTGAGCTTAAGGTCACATACCAACCTATCAACTCAGGTCAGGTTCAACATCAGGTGAGCTTAAGGTCACATACCAACCTATCAACTCAGGTCAGGTTCAACATCAGGTGAGCTTAAGGTCACATACCAACCTATCAACTCAGGCCACGTCCAACCTCAGGTGAGCTTAAGGTCACATACCAGCCTATCAACTCAGACCACGTCCAACCCCAGGTGAGCTTAGGGTCACATACCAACCTATCAACTCAGGTCAGGTCCAACCTCAGGTGAGCTTAAGGTCACATACCAACCTATCAACTCAGGTCAGGTCCAACTTCAGGTGAGCTTAAGGTCACATACCAACCTATCAACTCAGGTCAGGTTCAACATCACGTGAGCTTAAGGTCACATACCAACCTATCAACTCAGGTCATGTTCAACATCAGGTGAGCTTAAGGTCACATACCAGCTTATCAACTCAGGTCAAGTTCAACCTCAGGTGAGCTTAAGGTCACATACCAACCTATCAACTCAGGTCAGGTTTAATCTCAGGTGAGCTTAAGGTCACATACCAACCTATCAACTCAGGTCAGGTCCAACTTCAGGTGAACTTAAGGTCACATACAAACCTATCAACTCAGGTCAGGTTTAATCTCAGGTGAGCTTAAGGTCACATACCAACCTATCAACTCAGGTCAGGTTTAATCTCAGGTGAGCTTAAGGTCTCATACCAACCTATCAACTCAGGTCAGGTTTAATCTCAGGTGAGCTTAAGGTCACATACCAACCTATCAACTCAGGCCACGTCCAACCTCAGGTGAGCTTAGGGTCACATACCACCCTATCAACTCAGGTCAGGTCCAACCTCAGGTGAGCTTAAGGTCACATACCAACCTATCAACTCAGGTCAGGTTCAACATCAGGTGAGCTTAAGGTCACATACCAACCTATCAACTCAGGCCACGTCCAACCTCAGGTGAGCTTAAGGTCACATACCAGCCTATCAACTCAGGCCACGTCCAACCCCAGGTGAGCTTAAGGTCACATACCAACCTATCAACTCAGGTCAGGTCCAACCTCAGGTGAGCTTAAGGTCACATACCAACCTATCAACTCAGGTCAGGTTCAACATCAGGTGAGCTTAAGGTCACATACCAACCTATCAACTCAGGTCAGGTTTAATCTCAGGTGAGCTTAAGGTCACATACCAGCTTATCAACTCAGGTCAAGTTCAACCTCAGGTGAGCTTAAGGTCACATACCAACCTATCAACTCAGGTCAGGTCCAACCTCAGGTGAGCTTAAGGTCACATACCAACCTATCAACTCAGGTCAGGTTCAACATCAGGTGAGCTTAAGGTCACATACCAACCTATCAACTCAGGTCAGGTTCAACATCAGGTGAGCTTAAGGTCACATACCAACCTATCAACTCAGGTCAGGTTCAACATCAGGTGAGCTTAAGGTCACATACCAGCTTATCAACTCAGGTCAAGTTCAACCTCAGGTGAGCTTAAGGTCACATACACACCCTATCAACTCAGGTCAGGTTTAATCTCAGGTGAGCTTAAGGTCACATACCAACCTATCAACTCAGGTCAGGTCCAACTTCAGGTGAGCTTAAGGTCACATACCAACCTATCAACTCAGGTCAGGTTTAATCTCAGGTGAGCTTAAGGTCACATACCAACCTATCAACTCAGGTCAGGTTTAATCTCAGGTGAGCTTAAGGTCACATACCAGCCTATCAACTCAGGTCAGGTTTAATCTCAGGTGAGCTTAAGGTCACATACCAACCTATCAACTCAGGTCAGGTTCAACCTCAGGTGAGCTTAAGGTCACATACCAACCTATCAACTCAGGTCAGGTTCAACATCAGATGAGCTTAAGGTCACATACCAACCTATCAACTCAGGTCAGGTTCAACATCAGGTGAGCTTAAGGTCACATACCAACCTATCAACTCAGGCCACGTCCAACCTCAGGTGAGCTTAAGGTCACATACCAGCCTATCAACTCAGGCCACGTCCAACCCCAGGTGAGCTTAGGGTCACATACCAACCTATCAACTCAGGTCAGGTCCAACCTCAGGTGAGCTTAAGGTCACATACCAACCTATCAACTCAGGTCAGGTTCAACATCAGGTGAGCTTAAGGTCACATACCAACCTATCAACTCAGGTCAGGTTTAATCTCAGGTGAGCTTAAGGTCACATACCAGCTTATCAACTCAGGTCAAGTTCAACCTCAGGTGAGCTTAAGGTCACATACCAACCTATCAACTCAGGTCAGGTTTAATCTCAGGTGAGCTTAAGGTCACATACCAACCTATCAACTCAGGTCAGGTCCAACTTCAGGTGAGCTTAAGGTCACATACCAACCTATCAACTCAGGCCACGTCCAACCTCAGGTGAGCTTAAGGTCACATACCAGCCTATCAACTCAGGTCAGGTTTAATCTCAGGTGAGCTTAAGGTCACATACCAACCTATCAACTCAGGTCAGGTTTAATCTCAGGTGAGCTTAAGGTCACATACCAACCTATCAACTCAGGTCAGGTCCAACCTCAGGTGAGCTTAAGGTCACATACCAACCTATCAACTCAGGTCAGGTTCAACATCAGATGAGCTTAAGGTCACATACCAACCTATCAACTCAGGTCAGGTTCAACATCAGGTGAGCTTAAGGTCACATACCAACCTATCAACTCAGGCCACGTCCAACCTCAGGTGAGCTTAAGGTCACATACCAGCCTATCAACTCAGGCCACGTCCAACCCCAGGTGAGCTTAGGGTCACATACCAACCTATCAACTCAGGTCAGGTCCAACCTCAGGTGAGCTTAAGGTCACATACCAACCTATCAACTCAGGTCAGGTTCAACATCAGGTGAGCTTAAGGTCACATACCAACCTATCAACTCAGGTCAGGTTTAATCTCAGGTGAGCTTAAGGTCACATACCAGCTTATCAACTCAGGTCAAGTTCAACCTCAGGTGAGCTTAAGGTCACATACCAACCTATCAACTCAGGTCAGGTTTAATCTCAGGTGAGCTTAAGGTCACATACCAACCTATCAACTCAGGTCAGGTCCAACTTCAGGTGAGCTTAAGGTCACATACCAACCTATCAACTCAGGCCACGTCCAACCTCAGGTGAGCTTAAGGTCACATACCAGCCTATCAACTCAGGTCAGGTTTAATCTCAGGTGAGCTTAAGGTCACATACCAACCTATCAACTCAGGTCAGGTCCAACTTCAGGTGAGCTTAAGGTCACAAACCAACCTATCAACTCAGGTCAGGTTTAATCTCAGGTGAGCTTAAGCTCACATACCAACCTATCAAGTCAGGTCAGGTCCAACCTCAGCTTAAGGTCACATACCAACCTATCAACTCAGGTCAGGTTTAATCTCAGGTGAGCTTAAGGTCACATACCAGCTTATCAACTCAGGCCACGTCCAACCTCAGGTGAGCATAGGGTCACATACCAACCTATCAACTCAGGTCAGGTCCAACCTCAGGTGAGCTTAAGGTCACATACCAACCTATCAACTCAGGTCAGGTTCAACATCAGGTGAGCTTAAGGTCACATACCAACCTATCAATTCAGGTCAGGTCCAACCTCAGGTGAGCTTAAGGTCACATACCAACCTATCAACTCAGGCCACGTCCAACCTCAGGTGAGCTTAGGGTCACATACCAACCTATCAACTCAGGTCAGGTCCAACCTCAGGTGAGCTTAAGGTCACATACCAACCTATCAACTCAGGCCACGTCCAACCTCAGGTGAGCTTAGGGTCACATACCAACCTATCAACTCAGGTCAGGTCCAACCTCAGGTGAGCTTAAGGTCACATACCAACCTATCAACTCAGGTCAGGTTCAACATCACGTAAGCTTAAGGTCACATACCAACCTATCAACTCAGGTCAGGTTTAACATCAGGTGAGCTTAAGGTCACATACCAGCTTATCAACTCAGGTCAAGTTCAATCTCAGGTGAGCTTAAGGTCACATACCAACCTATCAACTCAGGTCAGGTTTAATCTCAGGTGAGCTTAAGGTCACATACCAACCTATCAACTCAGGTCAGGTCCAACTTCAGGTGAGCTTAAGGTCACATACCAACCTATCAACTCAGGTCAGGTTTAATCTCAGGTGAGCTTAAGGTCACATACCAACCTATCAACTCAGGTCAGGTTTAATCTCAGGTGAGCTTAAGGTCACATACCAACCTATCAACTCAGGTCAGGTCCAACCTCAGCTTAAGGTCACATACCAACCTATCAACTCAGGTCAGGTTTAATCTCAGGTGAGCTTAAGGTCACATACCAACCTATCAACTCAGCCACGTCCAACCTCAGGTGAGCTTAGGGTCACATACCAACCTATCAACTCAGGTCAGGTCCAACCTCAGGTGAGCTTAAGTTCACATACCAACCTATCAACTCAGGTCAGGTTCAACATCAGGTGAGCTTAAGGTCACATACCAACCTATCAACTCAGGTCAGGTTCAACATCAGGTGAGCTTAAGGTCACATACCAACCTATCAACTCAGGCCACGTCCAACCTCAGGTGAGCTTAAGGTCACATACCAGCCTATCAACTCAGACCACGTCCAACCCCAGGTGAGCTTAGGGTCACATACCAACCTATCAACTCAGGTCAGGTCCAACCTCAGGTGAGCTTAAGGTCACATACCAACCTATCAACTCAGGTCAGGTCCAACTTCAGGTGAGCTTAAGGTCACATACCAACCTATCAACTCAGGTCAGGTTCAACATCACGTGAGCTTAAGGTCACATACCAACCTATCAACTCAGGTCATGTTCAACATCAGGTGAGCTTAAGGTCACATACCAGCTTATCAACTCAGGTCAAGTTCAACCTCAGGTGAGCTTAAGGTCACATACCAACCTATCAACTCAGGTCAGGTTTAAACTAAGGTGAGCTTAAGGTCACATACCAACCTATCAACTCAGGTCAGGTCCAACCTCAGGTGAGCTTAAGGTCACATACCAACCTATCAACTCAGGTCAGGTCCAACTTCAGGTGAGCTTAAGGTCACATACCAACCTATCAACTCAGGTCAGGTTCAACATCACGTGAGCTTAAGGTCACATACCAACCTATCAACTCAGGTCATGTTCAACATCAGGTGAGCTTAAGGTCACATACCAGCTTATCAACTCAGGTCAGGTTTAATCTCAGGTGAGCTTAAGGTCACATACCAACCTATCAACTCAGGTCAGGTTTAATCTCAGGTGAGCTTAAGGTCTCATACCAACCTATCAACTCAGGTCAGGTTTAATCTCAGGTGAGCTTAAGGTCACATACCAACCTATCAACTCAGGCCACGTCCAACCTCAGGTGAGCTTAGGGTCACATACCAACCTATCAACTCAGGTCAGGTCCAACCTCAGGTGAGCTTAAGGTCACATACCAACCTAACAACTCAGGTCAGGTTCAACATCAGGTGAGCTTAAGGTCACATACCAACCTATCAACTCAGGTCAGGTTCAACATCAGGTGAGCTTAAGGTCACATACCAACCTATCAACTCAGGCCACGTCCAACCTCAGGTGAGCTTAAGGTCACATACCAGCCTATCAACTCAGGCCACGTCCAACCCCAGGTGAGCTTAGGGTCACATACCAACCTATCAACTCAGGTCAGGTCCAACCTCAGGTGAGCTTAAGGTCACATACCAACCTATCAACTCAGGTCAGGTTCAACATCAGGTGAGCTTAAGGTCACATACCAACCTATCAACTCAGGTCAGGTTTAATCTCAGGTGAGCTTAAGGTCACATACCAGCTTATCAACTCAGGTCAGGTTTAATCTCAGGTGAGCTTAAGGTCACATACCAGCCTATCAACTCAGGTCAGGTTTAATCTCAGGTGAGCTTAAGGTCACATACCAACCTATCAACTCAGGCCACGTCCAACCTCAGGTGAGCTTAGGGTCACATACCAACCTATCAACTCAGGTCAGGTCCAACCTCAGGTGAGCTTAAGGTCACATACCAACCTATCAACTCAGGTCAGGTTCAACATCAGGTGAGCTTAAGGTCACATACCAACCTATCAACTCAGGTCAGGTTCAACATCAGGTGAGCTAAAGGTCACATACCAACCTATCAACTCAGGCCACGTCCAACCTCAGGTGAGCTTAAGGTCACATACCAGCCTATCAACTCAGGCCACGTCCAACCCCAGGTGAGCTTAGGGTCACATACCAACCTATCAACTCAGGTCAGGTCCAACCTCAGGTGAGCTTAAGGTCACATACCAACCTATCAACTCAGGTCAGGTTCAACATCAGGTGAGCTTAAGGTCACATACCAACCTATCAACTCAGGTCAGGTTTAATCTCAGGTGAGCTTAAGGTCACATACCAGCTTATCAACTCAGGTCAAGTTCAACCTCAGGTGAGCTTAAGGTCACATACTAACCTATCAAATCAGGTTAGGTTTAATCTCAGGTGAGCTTAAGGTCACATACCAACCTATCAACTCAGGTCAGGTCCAACTTCAGGTGAGCTTAAGGTCACATACCAACCTATCAACTCAGGTCAGGTTTAATCTCAGGTGAGCTTAAGGTCACATACCAACCTATCAACTCAGGTAAGGTCCAACTTCAGGTGAGCTTAAGGTCACATACCAACCTATCAACTCAGGTCAGGTTTAATCTCAGGTGAGCTTAAGGTCACATACCAACCTATCAACTCAGGTCAGGTCCAACCTCAGCTTAAGGTCACATACCAACCTATCAACTCAGGTCAGGTTTAATCTCAGGTGAGCTTAAGGTCACATACCAGCTTATCAACTCAGGCCACGTCCAACCTCAGGTGAGCATAGGGTCACATACCAACCTATCAACTCAGGTCAGGTCCAACCTCAGGTGAGCTTAAGGTCACATACCAACCTATCAACTCAGGTCAGGTTTAATCTCAGGTGAGCTTAAGGTCACATACCAGCTTATCAACTCAGGTCAAGTTCAACCTCAGGTGAGCTTAAGGTCACATACCAACCTATCAACTCAGGTCAGGTCCAACCTCAGGTGAGCTTAAGGTCGCATACCAACCTATCAACTCAGGTCAGGTTCAACATCAGGTGAGCTTAAGGTCACATACCAACCTAGCAACTCAGGTCAGGTTCAACATCAGGTGAGCTTAAGGTCACATACCAACCTATCAACTCAGGTCAGGTTCAACATCAGGTGAGCTTAAGGTCACATACCAGCTTATCAACTCAGGTCAAGTTCAACCTCAGGTGAGCTTAAGGTCACATACCAACCTATCAACTCAGGTCAGGTTTAATCTCAGGTGAGCTTAAGGTCACATACCAACCTATCAACTCAGGTCAGGTCCAACTTCAGGTGAGCTTAAGGTCACATACCAACCTATCAACTCAGGTCAGGTTTAATCTCAGGTGAGCTTAAGGTCACATACCAACCTATCAACTCAGGTCAGGTTTAATCTCAGGTGAGCTTAAGGTCACATACCAGCCTATCAACTCAGGTCAGGTTTAATCTCAGGTGAGCTTAAGGTCACATACCAACCTATCAACTCAGGTCAGGTCCAACCTCAGGTGAGCTTAAGGTCACATACCAACCTATCAACTCAGGTCAGGTTCAACATCAGATGAGCTTAAGGTCACATACCAACCTATCAACTCAGGTCAGGTCCAACTTCAGGTGAGCTTAAGGTCACATACCAACCTATCAACTCAGGTCAGGTTCAACATCACGTGAGCTTAAGGTCACATACCAACCTATCAACTCAGGTCATGTTCAACATCAGGTGAGCTTAAGGTCACATACCAGCTTATCAACTCAGGTCAAGTTCAACCTCAGGTGAGCTTAAGGTCACATACCAACCTATCAACTCAGGTCAGGTTTAATCTCAGGTGAGCTTAAGGTCACATACCAACCTATCAACTCAGGTCAGGTCCAACTTCAGGTGAACTTAAGGTCACATACCAACCTATCAACTCAGGTCAGGTTTAATCTCAGGTGAGCTTAAGGTCACATACCAACCTATCAACTCAGGTCAGGTTTAAACTAAGGTGAGCTTAAGGTCACATACCAACCTATCAACTCAGGTCAGGTCCAACCTCAGGTGAGCTTAAGGTCACATACCAACCTATCAACTCAGGTCAGGTCCAACTTCAGGTGAGCTTAAGGTCACATACCAACCTATCAACTCAGGTCAGGTTCAACATCACGTGAGCTTAAGGTCACATACCAACCTATCAACTCAGGTCATGTTCAACATCAGGTGAGCTTAAGGTCACATACCAGCTTATCAACTCAGGTCAGGTTTAATCTCAGGTGAGCTTAAGGTCACATACCAACCTATCAACTCAGGTCAGGTTTAATCTCAGGTGAGCTTAAGGTCTCATACCAACCTATCAACTCAGGTCAGGTTTAATCTCAGGTGAGCTTAAGGTCACATACCAACCTATCAACTCAGGCCACGTCCAACCTCAGGTGAGCTTAGGGTCACATACCAACCTATCAACTCAGGTCAGGTCCAACCTCAGGTGAGCTTAAGGTCACATACCAACCTAACAACTCAGGTCAGGTTCAACATCAGGTGAGCTTAAGGTCACATACCAACCTATCAACTCAGGTCAGGTTCAACATCAGGTGAGCTTAAGGTCACATACCAACCTATCAACTCAGGCCACGTCCAACCTCAGGTGAGCTTAAGGTCACATACCAGCCTATCAACTCAGGCCACGTCCAACCCCAGGTGAGCTTAGGGTCACATACCAACCTATCAACTCAGGTCAGGTCCAACCTCAGGTGAGCTTAAGGTCACATACCAACCTATCAACTCAGGTCAGGTTCAACATCAGGTGAGCTTAAGGTCACATACCAACCTATCAACTCAGGTCAGGTTTAATCTCAGGTGAGCTTAAGGTCACATACCAGCTTATCAACTCAGGTCAGGTTTAATCTCAGGTGAGCTTAAGGTCACATACCAGCCTATCAACTCAGGTCAGGTTTAATCTCAGGTGAGCTTAAGGTCACATACCAACCTATCAACTCAGGCCACGTCCAACCTCAGGTGAGCTTAGGGTCACATACCAACCTATCAACTCAGGTCAGGTCCAACCTCAGGTGAGCTTAAGGTCACATACCAACCTATCAACTCAGGTCAGGTTCAACATCAGGTGAGCTTAAGGTCACATACCAACCTATCAACTCAGGTCAGGTTCAACATCAGGTGAGCTAAAGGTCACATACCAACCTATCAACTCAGGCCACGTCCAACCTCAGGTGAGCTTAAGGTCACATACCAGCCTATCAACTCAGGCCACGTCCAACCCCAGGTGAGCTTAGGGTCACATACCAACCTATCAACTCAGGTCAGGTCCAACCTCAGGTGAGCTTAAGGTCACATACCAACCTATCAACTCAGGTCAGGTTCAACATCAGGTGAGCTTAAGGTCACATACCAACCTATCAACTCAGGTCAGGTTTAATCTCAGGTGAGCTTAAGGTCACATACCAGCTTATCAACTCAGGTCAAGTTCAACCTCAGGTGAGCTTAAGGTCACATACTAACCTATCAAATCAGGTTAGGTTTAATCTCAGGTGAGCTTAAGGTCACATACCAACCTATCAACTCAGGTCAGGTCCAACTTCAGGTGAGCTTAAGGTCACATACCAACCTATCAACTCAGGTCAGGTTTAATCTCAGGTGAGCTTAAGGTCACATACCAACCTATCAACTCAGGTAAGGTCCAACTTCAGGTGAGCTTAAGGTCACATACCAACCTATCAACTCAGGTCAGGTTTAATCTCAGGTGAGCTTAAGGTCACATACCAACCTATCAACTCAGGTCAGGTCCAACCTCAGCTTAAGGTCACATACCAACCTATCAACTCAGGTCAGGTTTAATCTCAGGTGAGCTTAAGGTCACATACCAGCTTATCAACTCAGGCCACGTCCAACCTCAGGTGAGCATAGGGTCACATACCAACCTATCAACTCAGGTCAGGTCCAACCTCAGGTGAGCTTAAGGTCACATACCAACCTATCAACTCAGGTCAGGTTTAATCTCAGGTGAGCTTAAGGTCACATACCAGCTTATCAACTCAGGTCAAGTTCAACCTCAGGTGAGCTTAAGGTCACATACCAACCTATCAACTCAGGTCAGGTCCAACCTCAGGTGAGCTTAAGGTCGCATACCAACCTATCAACTCAGGTCAGGTTCAACATCAGGTGAGCTTAAGGTCACATACCAACCTAGCAACTCAGGTCAGGTTCAACATCAGGTGAGCTTAAGGTCACATACCAACCTATCAACTCAGGTCAGGTTCAACATCAGGTGAGCTTAAGGTCACATACCAGCTTATCAACTCAGGTCAAGTTCAACCTCAGGTGAGCTTAAGGTCACATACCAACCTATCAACTCAGGTCAGGTTTAATCTCAGGTGAGCTTAAGGTCACATACCAACCTATCAACTCAGGTCAGGTCCAACTTCAGGTGAGCTTAAGGTCACATACCAACCTATCAACTCAGGTCAGGTTTAATCTCAGGTGAGCTTAAGGTCACATACCAACCTATCAACTCAGGTCAGGTTTAATCTCAGGTGAGCTTAAGGTCACATACCAGCCTATCAACTCAGGTCAGGTTTAATCTCAGGTGAGCTTAAGGTCACATACCAACCTATCAACTCAGGTCAGGTCCAACCTCAGGTGAGCTTAAGGTCACATACCAACCTATCAACTCAGGTCAGGTTCAACATCAGATGAGCTTAAGGTCACATACCAACCTATCAACTCAGGTCAGGTCCAACTTCAGGTGAGCTTAAGGTCACATACCAACCTATCAACTCAGGTCAGGTTCAACATCACGTGAGCTTAAGGTCACATACCAACCTATCAACTCAGGTCATGTTCAACATCAGGTGAGCTTAAGGTCACATACCAGCTTATCAACTCAGGTCAAGTTCAACCTCAGGTGAGCTTAAGGTCACATACCAACCTATCAACTCAGGTCAGGTTTAATCTCAGGTGAGCTTAAGGTCACATACCAACCTATCAACTCAGGTCAGGTCCAACTTCAGGTGAACTTAAGGTCACATACCAACCTATCAACTCAGGTCAGGTTTAATCTCAGGTGAGCTTAAGGTCACATACCAACCTATCAACTCAGGTCAGGTTTAATCTCAGGTGAGCTTAAGGTCTCATACCAACCTATCAACTCAGGTCAGGTTTAATCTCAGGTGAGCTTAAGGTCACATACCAGCCTATCAACTCAGGCCACGTCCAACCTCAGGTGAGCTTAGGGTCACATACCAACCTATCAACTCAGGTCAGGTCCAACCTCAGGTGAGCTTAAGGTCACATACCAACCTAACAACTCAGGTCAGGTTCAACATCAGGTGAGCTTAAGGTCACATACCAACCTATCAACTCAGGTCAGGTTCAACATCAGGTGAGCTTAAGGTCACATACCAACCTATCAACTCAGGCCACGTCCAACCTCAGGTGAGCTTAAGGTCACATACCAGCCTATCAACTCAGGCCACGTCCAACCCCAGGTGAGCTTAGGGTCACATACCAACCTATCAACTCAGGTCAGGTCCAACCTCAGGTGAGCTTAAGGTCACATACCAACCTATCAACTCAGGTCAGGTTCAACATCAGGTGAGCTTAAGGTCACATACCAACCTATCAACTCAGGTCAGGTTTAATCTCAGGTGAGCTTAAGGTCACATACCAGCTTATCAACTCAGGTCAGGTTTAATCTCAGGTGAGCTTAGGGTCACATACCAACCTATCAACTCAGGCCACGTCCAACCTCAGGTGAGCTTAGGGTCACATACCAACCTATCAACTCAGGTCAGGTCCAACCTCAGGTGAGCTTAAGGTCACATACCAACCTATCAACTCAGGTCAGGTTCAACATCAGGTGAGCTTAAGGTCACATACCAACCTATCAACTCAGGTCAGGTTCAACATCAGGTGAGCTTAAGGTCACATACCAACCTATCAACTCAGGCCACGTCCAACCTCAGGTGAGCTTAAGGTCACATACCAGCCTATCAACTCAGGCCACGTCCAACCCCAGGTGAGCTTAGGGTCACATACCAACCTATCAACTCAGGTCAGGTCCAACCTCAGGTGAGCTTAAGGTCACATACCAACCTATCAACTCAGGTCAGGTTCAACATCAGGTGAGCTTAAGGTCACATACCAACCTATCAACTCAGGTCAGGTTTAATCTCAGGTGAGCTTAAGGTCACATACCAGCTTATCAACTCAGGTCAAGTTCAACCTCAGGTGAGCTTAAGGTCACATACCAACCTATCAACTCAGGTCAGGTTTAATCTCAGGTGAGCTTAAGGTCACATACCAACCTATCAACTCAGGTCAGGTCCAACTTCAGGTGAGCTTAAGGTCACATACCAACCTATCAACTCAGGTCAGGTTTAATCTCAGGTGAGCTTAAGGTCACATACCAACCTATCAACTCAGGTAAGGTCCAACTTCAGGTGAGCTTAAGGTCACATACCAACCTATCAACTCAGGTCAGGTTTAATCTCAGGTGAGCTTAAGGTCACATACCAACCTATCAACTCAGGTCAGGTCCAACCTCAGCTTAAGGTCACATACCAACCTATCAACTCAGGTCAGGTTTAATCTCAGGTGAGCTTAAGGTCACATACCAGCTTATCAACTCAGGCCACGTCCAACCTCAGGTGAGCATAGGGTCACATACCAACCTATCAACTCAGGTCAGGTCCAACCTCAGGTGAGCTTAAGGTCACATACCAACCTATCAACTCAGGTCAGGTTTAATCTCAGGTGAGCTTAAGGTCACATACCAGCTTATCAACTCAGGTCAAGTTCAACCTCAGGTGAGCTTAAGGTCACATACCAACCTATCAACTCAGGTCAGGTCCAACCTCAGGTGAGCTTAAGGTCACATACCAACCTATCAACTCAGGTCAGGTTCAACATCAGGTGAGCTTAAGGTCACATACCAACCTATCAACTCAGGTCAGGTTCAACATCAGGTGAGCTTAAGGTCACATACCAACCTATCAACTCAGGTCAGGTTCAACATCAGGTGAGCTTAAGGTCACATACCAACCTATCAACTCAGGTCAGGTTCAACATCAGGTGAGCTTAAGGTCACATACCAGCTTATCAACTCAGGTCAAGTTCAACCTCAGGTGAGCTTAAGGTCACATACCAACCTATCAACTCAGGTCAGGTTTAATCTCAGGTGAGCTTAAGGTCACATACCAACCTATCAACTCAGGTCAGGTCCAACTTCAGGTGAGCTTAAGGTCACATGCCAACCTATCAACTCAGGTCAGGTTTAATCTCAGGTGAGCTTAAGGTCACATACCAACCTATCAACTCAGAACCTATCAACTCAGGTCAGGTTTAATCTCAGGTGAGCTTAAGGTCACATACCAGCCTATCAACTCAGGTCAGGTTTAATCTCAGGTGAGCTTAAGGTCACATACCAACCTATCAACTCAGGTCAGGTTCAACATCAGGTGAGCTTAAGGTCACATACCAACCTATCAACTCAGGTCAGGTTCAACATCAGGTGAGCTTAAGGTCACATACCAACCTATCAACTCAGGTCAAGTTCAACCTCAGGTGAGCTTAAGGTCACATACCAACCTATCAACTCAGGTCAGGTCCAACCTCAGGTGAGCTTAAGGTCACATACCAACCTATCAACTCAGGTCAGGTTCAACATCAGATGAGCTTAAGGTCACATACCAACCTATCAACTCAGGTCAGGTTCAACATCAGGTGAGCTTAAGGTCACATACCAACCTATCAACTCAGGCCACGTCCAACCTCAGGTGAGCTTAAGATCACATACCAGCCTATCAACTCAGGCCACGTCCAACCCCAGGTGAGCTTAGGGTCACATACCAACCTATCAACTCAGGTCAGGTTCAACATCAGGTGAGCTTAAGGTCACATACCAACCTATCAACTCAGGTCAGGTTTAATCTCAGGTGAGCTTAAGGTCACATACCAGCTTATCAACTCAGGTCAAGTTCAACCTCAGGTGAGCTTAAGGTCACATACCAACCTATCAACTCAGGTCAGGTTTAATCTCAGGTGAGCTTAAGGTCACATACCAACCTATCAACTCAGGTCAGGTCCAACTTCAGGTGAGCTTAAGGTCACATACCAACCTATCAACTCAGGCCACGTCCAACCTCAGGTGAGCTTAAGGTCACATACCAGCCTATCAACTCAGGTCAGGTTTAATCTCAGGTGAGCTTAAGGTCACATACCAACCTATCAACTCAGGTCAGGTTTAATCTCAGGTGAGCTTAAGGTCACATACCAACCTATCAACTCAGGTAAGGTCCAACTTCAGGTGAGCTTAAGGTCACAAACCAACCTATCAACTCAGGTCAGGTTTAATCTCAGGTGAGCTTAAGCTCACATACCAACCTATCAAGTCAGGTCAGGTCCAACCTCAGCTTAAGGTCACATACCAACCTATCAACTCAGGTCAGGTTTAATCTCAGGTGAGCTTAAGGTCACATACCAGCTTATCAACTCAGGCCACGTCCAACCTCAGGTGAGCATAGGGTCACATACCAACCTATCAACTCAGGTCAGGTACAACCTCAGGTGAGCTTAAGGTCACATACCAACCTATCAACTCAGGTCAGGTTCAACATCAGGTGAGCTTAAGGTCACATACCAACCTATCAATTCAGGTCAGGTCCAACCTCAGGTGAGCTTAAGGTCACATACCAACCTATCAACTCAGGCCACGTTCAACCTCAGGTGAGCTTAGGGTCACATACCAACCTATCAACTCAGGTCAGGTCCAACCTCAGGTGAGCTTAAGGTCACATACCAACCTATCAACTCAGGCCACGTCCAACCTCAGGTGAGCTTAGGGTCACATACCAACCTATCAACTCAGGTCAGGTCCAACCTCAGGTGAGCTTAAGGTCACATACCAACCTATCAACTCAGGTCAGGTTCAACATCACGTAAGCTTAAGGTCACATACCAACCTATCAACTCAGGTCAGGTTTAACATCAGGTGAGCTTAAGGTCACATACCAGCTTATCAACTCAGGTCAAGTTCAATCTCAGGTGAGCTTAAGGTCACATACCAACCTATCAACTCAGGTCAGGTTTAATCTCAGGTGAGCTTAAGGTCACATACCAACCTATCAACTCAGGTCAGGTCCAACTTCAGGTGAGCTTAAGGTCACATACCAACCTATCAACTCAGGTCAGGTTTAATCTCAGGTGAGCTTAAGGTCACATACCAACCTATCAACTCAGGTCAGGTTTAATCTCAGGTGAGCTTAAGGTCACATACCAACCTATCAACTCAGGTCAGGTCCAACCTCAGCTTAAGGTCACATACCAACCTATCAACTCAGGTCAGGTTTAATCTCAGGTGAGCTTAAGGTCACATACCAACCTATCAACTCAGCCACGTCCAACCTCAGGTGAGCTTAGGGTCACATACCAACCTATCAACTCAGGTCAGGTCCAACCTCAGGTGAGCTTAAGGTCACATACCAACCTATCAACTCAGGTCAGGTTCAACATCAGGTGAGCTTAAGGTCACATACCAACCTATCAACTCAGGTCAGGTTCAACATCAGGTGAGCTTAAGGTCACATACCAACCTATCAACTCAGGCCACGTCCAACCTCAGGTGAGCTTAAGGTCACATACCAGCCTATCAACTCAGACCACGTCCAACCCCAGGTGAGCTTAGGGTCACATACCAACCTATCAACTCAGGTCAGGTCCAACCTCAGGTGAGCTTAAGGTCACATACCAACCTATCAACTCAGGTCAGGTCCAACTTCAGGTGAGCTTAAGGTCACATACCAACCTATCAACTCAGGTCAGGTTCAACATCACGTGAGCTTAAGGTCACATACCAACCTATCAACTCAGGTCATGTTCAACATCAGGTGAGCTTAAGGTCACATACCAGCTTATCAACTCAGGTCAAGTTCAACCTCAGGTGAGCTTAAGGTCACATACCAACCTATCAACTCAGGTCAGGTTTAATCTCAGGTGAGCTTAAGGTCACATACCAACCTATCAACTCAGGTCAGGTCCAACTTCAGGTGAACTTAAGGTCACATACCAACCTATCAACTCAGGTCAGGTTTAATCTCAGGTGAGCTTAAGGTCACATACCAACCTATCAACTCAGGTCAGGTTTAATCTCAGGTGAGCTTAAGGTCTCATACCAACCTATCAACTCAGGTCAGGTTTAATCTCAGGTGAGCTTAAGGTCACATACCAACCTATCAACTCAGGCCACGTCCAACCTCAGGTGAGCTTAGGGTCACATACCAACCTATCAACTCACGTCAGGTCCAACCTCAGGTGAGCTTAAGGTCACATACCAAACTAACAACTCAGGTCAGGTTCAACATCCGGTGAGCTTAAGGTCACATACCAACCTATAAACTCAGGTCAGGTTCAACATCAGGTGAGCTTAAGGTCACATACCAACCTATCAACTCAGGCCACGTCCAACCTCAGGTGAGCTTAAGGTCACATACCAGCATATCAACTCAGGCCACGTCCAACCCCAGGTGAGCTTAGGGTCACATACCAACCTATCAACTCAGGTCAGGTCCAACCTCAGGTGAGCTTAAGGTCACATACCAACCTATCAACTCAGGTCAGGTTTAATCTCAGGTGAGCTTAAGGTCACATACCAGCTTATCAACTCAGGTCAGGTTTAATCTCAGGTGAGCTTAAGGTCACATACCAGCCTATCAACTCAGGTCAGGTTTAATCTCAGGTGAGCTTAAGGTCACATACCAACCTATCAACTCAGGCCACGTCCAACCTCAGGTGAGCTTAGGGTCACATACCAACCTATCAACTCAGGTCAGGTCCAACCTCAGGTGAGCTTAAGGTCACATACCAACCTATCAACTCAGGTCAGGTTCAACATCAGGTGAGCTTAAGGTCACATACCAACCTATCAACTCAGGTCAGGTTCAACATCAGGTGAGCTTAAGGTCACATACCAACCTATCAACTCAGGCCACGTCCAACCTCAGGTGAGCTTAAGGTCACATACCAGCCTATCAACTCAGGCCACGTCCAACCCCAGGTGAGCTTAGGGTCACATACCAACCTATCAACTCAGGTCAGGTCCAACCTCAGGTGAGCTTAAGGTCACATACCAACCTATCAACTCAGGTCAGGTTCAACATCAGGTGAGCTTAAGGTCACATACCAACCTATCAACTCAGGTCAGGTTTAATCTCAGGTGAGCTTAAGGTCACATACCAGCTTATCAACTCAGGTCAAGTTCAACCTCAGGTGAGCTTAAGGTCACATACCAACCTATCAACTCAGGTCAGGTTTAATCTCAGGTGAGCTTAAGGTCACATACCAACCTATCAACTCAGGTCAGGTCCAACTTCAGGTGAGCTTAAGGTCACATACCAACCTATCAACTCAGGTCAGGTTTAATCTCAGGTGAGCTTAAGGTCACATACCAACCTATCAACTCAGGTAAGGTCCAACTTCAGGTGAGCTTAAGGTCACATACCAACCTATCAACTCAGGTCAGGTTTAATCTCAGGTGAGCTTAAGCTCACATACCAACCTATCAACTCAGGTCAGGTCCAACCTCAGCTTAAGGTCACATACCAACCTATCAACTCAGGTCAGGTTTAATCTCAGGTGAGCTTAAGGTCACATACCAGCTTATCAACTCAGGCCACGTCCAACCTCAGGTGAGCATAGGGTCACATACCAACCTATCAACTCAGGTCAGGTCCAACCTCAGGTGAGCTTAAGGTCACATACCAACCTATCAACTCAGGTCAGGTTCAACATCAGGTGAGCTTAAGGTCACATACCAACCTATCAATTCAGGTCAGGTCAAACCTCAGGTGAGCTTAAGGTCACATACCAACCTATCAACTCAGGCCACGTCCAACCTCAGGTGAGCTTAGGGTCACATACCAACCTATCAACTCAGGTCTGGTCCAACCTCAGGTGAGCTTAAGGTCACATACCAACCTATCAACTCAGGCCACGTCCAACCTCAGGTGAGCTTAGGGTCACATACCAACCTATCAACTCAGGTCAGGTCCAACCTCAGGTGAGCTTAAGGTCACATACCAACCTATCAACTCAGGTCAGGTTCAACATCACGTACGCTTAAGGTCACATACCAACCTATCAACTCAGGTCAGGTTTAACATCAGGTGAGCTTAAGGTCACATACCAGCTTATCAACTCAGGTCAAGTTCAATCTCAGGTGAGCTTAAGGTCACATACCAACCTATCAACTCAGGTCAGGTTTAATCTCAGGTGAGCTTAAGGTCACATACCAACCTATCAACTCAGGTCAGGTCCAACTTCAGGTGAGCTTAAGGTCACATACCAACCTATCAACTCAGGTCAGGTTTAATCTCAGGTGAGCTTAAGGTCACATACCAACCTATCAACTCAGGTCAGGTTTAATCTCAGGTGAGCTTAAGGTCACATACCAACCTATCAACTCAGGTCAGGTCCAACCTCAGCTTAAGGTCACATACCAACCTATCAACTCAGGTCAGGTTTAATCTCAGGTGAGCTTAAGGTCACATACCAACCTATCAACTCAGCCACGTCCAACCTCAGGTGAGCTTAGGGTCACATACCAACCTATCAACTCAGGTCAGGTCCAACCTCAGGTGAGCTTAAGGTCACATACCAACCTATCAACTCAGGTCAGGTTCAACATCAGGTGAGCTTAAGGTCACATACCAACCTATCAACTCAGGTCAGGTTCAACATCAGGTGAGCTTAAGGTCACATACCAACCTATCAACTCAGGCCACGTCCAACCTCAGGTGAGCTTAAGGTCACATACCAACCTATCAACTCAGGTCAGGTCCAACCTCAGGTGAGCTTAAGGTCACATACCAACCGATCAACTCAGGTCAGGTCCAACCTCAGGTGAGCTTAAGGTCACATACCAACCTATCAACTCAGGTCAGGTTCAACATCAGGTGAGCTTAAGGTCACATACCAACCTATCAACTCAGGTCATGTTCAACATCAGGTGAGCTTAAGGTCACATACCAGCTTATCAACTCAGGTCAAGTTCAACCTCAGGTGAGCTTAAGGTCACATACCAACCTATCAACTCAGGTCAGGTTTAATCTCAGGTGAGCTTAAGGTCACATACCAACCTATCAACTCAGGTCAGGTCCAACTTCAGGTGAACTTAAGGTCACATACCAACCTATCAACTCAGGTCAGGTTTAATCTCAGGTGAGCTTAAGGTCACATACCAACCTATCAACTCAGGTCAGGTTTAATCTCAGGTGAGCTTAAGGTCTCATACCAACCTATCAACTCAGGTCAGGTTTAATCTCAGGTGAGCTTAAGGTCACATACCAACCTATCAACTCAGGCCACGTCCAACCTCAGGTGAGCTTAGGGTCACATACCAACCTATCAACTCAGGTCAGGTCCAACCTCAGGTGAGCTTAAGGTCACATACCAACCTATCAACTCAGGTCAGGTTCAACATCAGGTGAGCTTAAGGTCACATACCAACCTATCAACTCAGGTCAGGTCCAACCCCAGGTGAGCTTAGGGTCACATACCAACCTATCAACTCAGGTCAGGTCCAACCTCAGGTGAGCTTAAGGTCACATACCAACCTATCAACTCAGGTCAGGTTCAACATCAGGTGAGCTTAAGGTCACATACCAACCTATCAACTCAGGTCAGGTTTAATCTCAGGTGAGCTTAAGGTCACATACCAGCTTATCAACTCAGGTCAAGTTCAACCTCAGGTGAGCTTAAGGTCACATACCAACCTATCAACTCAGGTCAGGTTTAATCTCAGGTGAGCTTAAGGTCACATACCAACCTATCAACTCAGGTCAGGTCCAACTTCAGGTGAGCTTAAGGTCCCATACCAACCTATCAACTCAG
Source organism: Physella acuta (assembly GCF_028476545.2). Lineage (NCBI taxonomy): Eukaryota > Metazoa > Mollusca > Gastropoda > Physidae > Physella > Physella acuta. The sequence continues at coordinate 637,305 of NW_026731795.1, forward strand.
GCCACGTCCAACCTCAGGTGAGCTTAAGGTCACATACCAGCCTATCAACTCAGGTCAGGTTTAATCTCAGGTGAGCTTAAGCTCACATACCAACCTATCAAATCAGGTCATGTCCAACCTCAGTTGAGCTTATCAAACCTATCAAATCAGGTCAGAAGCACCAACCTCAGGGGAACGTAAACATATGTGTTCTATT